>NW_026018916.1:11811149-11826946 GCF_020466585.1 Dendroctonus ponderosae | reverse complement strand
TAAAATATGCAATTCAACTAAATGGAAAAACATAAATAAAAGAAGAGAAGGTGATATCAAGTATATATCATTACCATATATTCCGGAAATTAACACGAAAATAAAAAATATATTCAAACCACATAATATCAGCATAGCAGAAAAAACTAAAAACACCTTAGCAAATGAATGTTTCACAAAATTTAAACCTAGGATTGACAAGTTAGACACGCCTGTAATGTAATTTACAAAATAGACTGTTTGCATTGTGATAACACATACATAAGTCAAACAGGACAGTATCTAAAGAAAAGAATATACGAACATAAGTATAGCCTAAGAGAAAATATCGAAAATGGTACAGCATTAGCACAGCATGCACAACAGAAGTTGCATAATTTTGATTTCGATAACACAAAAATACTGATTAACGAGAGTAATTATAATAAGAGAAGAGTCCATGAAATGATACAGATTAAATAACATAACAATGCTATGAATTTCAGATCGGATACCGACAATCTTAGCTCAGTATATCATACATTAATTAAATGAAATAAACATAGAATATTAACTAACACCCGGTATATTGAAGAATTTGGCAAATCAAAAATAATATTCTCAGAATGCAAAGAAAAATAGCTGAAAGTAAAAGAAATCAATATAAACAGTATTTCGTTTTGTGTCCAAAATGGACAAAATGAATACTCCAAATGTATGCCAAGGCTTAAAGCAGCAACAACGCTACACATGTAAGTAAATATATTTAAGTATCTGAACAAAGAATTCTAGTCTCTTCCCAAATTTGATTGTCCTGACTAATCACCTGTTAGGCCTAATTAATTTTGAAATGTTTTAAAGTGTTGCAGTTGTGATGTATTTTAGTGTGTGATATGATGAGGCTGTTGACAAACTGTGATTGTTTTTTAAATTAATGAAAAAAAATGTTTTTAACTATCTGTTATTTTAGAAAAACTGACGATAGTGGAAAAACACACCGAAACGTATGTTAATTGATAAATAGAGACACAGACAGTCAGGAAAGTATGTACAATTACTATTAATGTCAAGATAAACGCGCAATTTTAATTGTATCTGGCTAACTTGGCACATGGATATCAGGCATGTTCAGCGCAAATAACATGTCTGGTGTGAATTGATACACGAAAATACTTAAAAAAAAACTGCTTCTTGTTATTACTCCAATTACCCGAAGGAAATCCGTTAAGATTGATTGAAAGATTAATGCAAAGGAAGGAATGCAAATTTACATAATTATATGATCAATATAGAACCTCATAAGTAGGTTCCTACGTTGAATTCACCGTTCGGTTCAAAACAACCGGTAATTCTTGATTTGCAAAACGATAATATGCGAAGTTTTTCAGCCAAGTAATTATTTCTTCAATTCAGTTTCTCGTTTTCCGACAACTTTTTGCATTTGCTCGATTCGCACTTGCACTGCCTCGACGATAAGTTAGTACCAGTTATGTAAACCTAGAACATTCCATACAAACTCGCCGCATTTTGTCGATGCGAGTCGATTGGCTATAAAGCAAATTCTTCAGGCACCTGTTTTATGGTCTAGTATGGCTAGTGCTATCTGGTTTAATCGTTTTTATGCGAAATGAAGAAATCGTTTTAAGCGACTTGAGTCACCGAAAATGGAACATCTGCGTTTTAAAATACCGGACTTTTTAAAACATAAGAACTAAATTGCATAAAATCACTCTCATTCGTCGATTTTCATTATTGACCGGCAAAATTTCATGTCAAAGGAAATAATGAGTTGAAAAAGTTTGATAAACAATATGAAATTTTAAAATGCAACCACCCTGTATATTTAAGATCGGCGTATGCTTTCAATATAGCAGAAAGACTTCGACTTTCAAGTTACAGACAACATAGGAAAGGAACAAGGAAAATAATGTTTACAAAACTGATAATTGTTTTAACAAAAACTAGCCCCTAAAGTAAAAATGAAAACGGTCACCCTTGCTTAAGTAAGTTGCTGCTTAGCAATAATGATTTTTTGCATAATTTCAGATTTAGCTTCACTTCTGGTTCTTTATATCGAAACAAATTTTTTTGTTATTAATTTTAGCGTAATTTTTTTTTGTAGTAAATAAGCTTTCTGTAGACAAAAGTTAAACAATAGTAAATTAAAATAGTATGTAGTTAGTTTTTGTATAAAAGCTAATCATTTTGCTCAGAACTTACTGAAATAAACTTTTACAAATAAAATATATTAATTTGTATCTGTTGGTGAAATAAAGTTGACACACTCTTAATGTATGAATAAAAGTATATTGATAAATGATAAAGAACAACACAGTACAAAAGTAGATTTCCGAGCACGAGAACCATTCCGTATCAGCAGCGATTTGACGACGACTAACTAAAAAGGTTCCTCTCGCGATGAACAAAAATTATGCTGCCTAAGCGATATGGCGTGGTACACTGTGGTCCATAATAACTGAACTAACCGGCTGAACTTATATTGATAATATTAAAAGCATTTTGATTATAGTCTTATTCTAACAGTATCAATTAACAACCTTTTATTTTGCAAAAATGTTCAATCAACCAGCAAACTGAATTTGGAATCGACTAAGTCAATTTTCTCTTAGTAATTATTGATTAAAACAAATCTTTTAACGACACTCTTTTTCTTTTAAATCCGATTTTCAACCAAATATCAAATTTGAAACAATTCGATTAATGTATGGCAGACCTCAATATTTAATTATCGTGTGTTTATGTTGTATTTTATTATTTGTGGTTATTGAAATGGCAGAATAATTGTTTTGTTTTAAACTGGAAAATTGTATAAAATGCAATAAAAAATGTTCCTTGGTCCGAAACGGATTTTTTTTTGAAAACACAATAATCGAGCAACCAAAATATATCGGATTATATTTAATATTGATCTAATCTTGTGCAAATTGAACAGAGCAGAGCGAATATAAAAATTTTGTTATTCAGGGAGCGCCAATTGAAAGTTTTCAATGGCAATTACTATATTTGAGATCGTTTCCTTCATAAATTTTATGTTGTGGAATTTTGTCGGCTGTATAAAAGTGTAATTTAAAGTGTTGGAAAGTTTTCTATTGCTTAGCTTAACTTTTACTATAAAATTACTCATAAATTACAAATCACTTTTATATTTTAAATAACACTTTTTTCACGGAGGCACATTTATTATCTAAATAAAAAAAAAATCGCATATCCGTTCAAAGAATAGAGATGACCTTAAAAAATGTAGAAAAATGTAGAAACATGTAGAAAATAGAAAAAAACTGGCTATTTCGCATTTCGCTAGTTAGACTTTTTGAAAACAATGGAAATAATCCAGTAGATTAGCTCCCCGTTTCATTCAGTTTCCCGTGGCGATTAATCGGCGCAAATTACATTTCGAATAATCATTGGAGCAGCAGTATGAGAATTTCTCATTCTCAGATTAATATTAATTATAGTCTTTGAGTTCATCAATAAGCCGCAGATGTATGTTTTGTATAGGAACCTTTTAAAGTGAACCTTCCCTTTAAGAGCTTGAATATGGAAGAAACTTTGTCGTCTTTTTGATCAAGGTTCTCTGGTGTTTTACATTTCTTTTTATAAATTTATTTTAATTATTATCCATTATAATGTAATATTCATCTTAGTCGTTTGATCGGTTAAAAAAATATATTTGCGCTCGCTTATTTAAAAATTCGCGTCTCTCAAAACTAAAGCACAACGGAGGTTGAGTTTGTTACCAACTTTAGTGACATTTGATTCGATAGACGTGGAAAGTTGGTTTTCGAATGTTTTTTATATTGAGTTGTTTTTAAATTTACAAGCCTCTACAGGCAATACTTGACCTTTTGCTTAAACAGCCGCAGCACATTTTCCAGTTAAATTGATCGACGAGTTACAATTAAATCAATCTTCAAAATCTTAAGTTCTAATAATGAAAAACGTTAAAGGTTATTGACAAAAACAGATAAAACATTAGATCACTCAGCTTTTTAAGTAAATCCTTATTAAACCCTTAAACAGCAGACCTTTTCGCTTCCAAAGTAACATTTCGGGCACATTTAACTCGTGGATTTTGGTGAATAGTAACATATCATCAATCTCAATTTTCTGCGTTAAACTTCCAAGCATTATATGACAGGAAAAAATTTTAATATATTCAATTTACATAGATTTGGGTAGTTTTTTGAACTATCCATAATTCTCTCAGAATTAATTTTCAATTTTTTAGAGTAAAATTATTATTTCGCCCTCAGGTAAAGCTATTTTTAAAGCACAAACTTTAACGAAATAATAAAAAGGTACCCTCATCTGATTGGATATTGGCCAATTTAACTACATACTTCAAACTAATACAAACCAGTAACGCGAAATGTATAATTACAAACAAAAACTGTAATTAAATCATTCAGGCTATCGAGATTTTAGCAAACTGAATTAAGCAAACTTCCCCACTAACTGTTTTATTTAAGCAAATTATCCATTTCCGGGTTTAAACCGATAGAACTAGTCCAGCATAATCTCGGCAGGCAGGCAAAAAATCTTATTATTTTTTTTACAGCTGGATTAAGGTTTGCCTTATTAGTGTTGTTCGGTCGCCCTTGGGCCGACGTTATCCAAGAAAAGAAGAAGAGTGCAAAGAATGGGATAATCGCAGCACGAAAAGGGCTTAAAACGTTTAAGGAATAAATTGAAATTTAGATCTTTTTTCATTTTGAATTGGAACTTATCGTGATGGTGATCTAGACAGTTTCCTTGAAATTTGGGTTAGTTGGTTTAAGACTGATTTTCCTTTATTTTTTCGGTTGTGCACTTTTTTATTGGAGTACGAATATGAATTCGCTAAACTAGTCGAGAATATATTTTTTAACTCGTAACTAGTACTGTTACCTTTAAATTCATATTAACCTTGACTTTATGCTTAGCTTACAACTGACTAAAGGTATAAGTTTATCTAAGAATCCGACATAAAATAAATAAAGCTTGTATGAGACCGAGAGGATTTTCTAGTCAGTCCGGCTTCCCTTTTGTTGCTGTGATATTACTAAAGCTTTATTAAGTACTTAAGAGATAGGAAAGGATATATGATAGCAAATAGACATTAAAACATCTTGTAATAACTTATGGTAGCTGAAAACGAGACAAATAGTGTATGCATTAAAATATCTGAGGATTAAACGTATAAGCTTTACATGTACGTGAGAGTGCATTATGTTCAGGAACTTAAGAAGAATTATTTGAAAAACTTCTAATGAAAGACTACAGATAAAAGCGAAAATATGTTGCGTAAATTGCGTACGATGTTCTTTATTTGACTAAGTCATTCTTAAGGAATCTATAAATACTCCAAGCTCATGGGACTAATGGGAGTAGTAGGCCCGAAACCGGTTTTAGGGTGCTTGCTTGTGACACGCACAAAAGCATTTCTCTTTTTCTAAGCGTTTGCGACTGAGAAGGAAATGTTTTTTTCTAAATGTCTTCATTTGCCTAATTTTAGTTCTTTAAGTAATTTGCAAATAATGGCCCATTTCCCAATTTTAATTAAAATAGTAAATTTGTCCTTTTATATATTGTTTAAGTCGGCACAATTGAGGAAATATATGTGGCTTTCTTAATATTTAATATGGACGAAATATCTGGATTCAGAGTGTATACAGCCCCTTTTCATTGATTCTTTTGATTATATATTCTTTATTGATAGTTTACTACTCAGAAATATTGAAAGCGTGACAGGAGACACAGTAAGAATAATTTTCGAAGCTTTAATATAATTTAATCTATTGCTTAAATTGATGAAAAATTGAAATGGATCAGTCTGTTTAGCTTCTATTGTGCTAAAAGTTATATAATACACATGGTATTTTGTTTATAGCTTAAGAAACCTTCATGTTTTTGCGCGAGTTTTTAGCTCCAATTCGATTTCTTTTAAAGTGTTTACCACTGGCCCATAATAACCCCACAAAAAGTTTTATGATAATATACAATAATTCATTGCTACTTTCTGATGTTTATGATATGTTTTTTCCTTCAGCTTTTTACATTTTCTTATTGTCTGTGACTTATGTCTAATGGAACTCAACGTTATCCGCTGATTTGCAAAGTTAAAAAAATATTAATTCATTGAATAAATTAATTGAATTAGTTCCATAATATTACACACTAAAATATTTGTGCTTTTGTTGATCGTTCATATACAATCTACTTTTGTTTAATTTTATTTAAAAAGTAGCTTTTATATTTATTACTTATTTAAATGATATTTCTTTGGCAGCATTTAAGTCCGAACTAAAGCTGAAGGTACCCATGTAATTTATTTATTGATTGTTTATCTGTTATTGTTATATGTTAATTTTTATTGCATTTTAAAATTTTTATACGCATTGTATAATTCGCCATGGATTTTTTCCGTTTAATAAATTTGAATTTGAATTTGAAATTTGAATTTGAATTAAATGAAAATAAGTTACTAGCAACATTAAAACAGCAAATTATTAATTCTGTTTCAATTTTAGCGAATTTGCTAAATCTGCGGCAGGTAGAAGAAATATGCCAAAACTATCTTTCTCCAAAAGTAATCACAAATGTTGCAATTTATGCAATTCTACGTTAATATCATTCTTTTCGTGCAAAAAGTTTTGGCAAATATAACTTTTTAAGTATGCACAAACTATTATTAACATCCTACACGGATAACATTAATAAAATAATGAAAATAGAGTTTTGTACGATTATATTAATTTTTTTATTATGCAAGCTTTAGACTGGTTTTTACCTGCTCTTAATATTAGGCTTCCTTTTTCCGCAAATACCGTCGTCAAGATTTATCAGAATTTAACATTTAAAAACGCTAATCAGACCAATGAAACCAAATAAAGTTTTGCTTGTGCTATTGCACGAGAAAATAGATTTAATAAAATGTCGACAACAAAGTAAACTTCTTAGTTACATAATCTCTACAAACTGTTATTTCATTAGTTTTCCGAGCATCGAAGCCAAGGCAAAACTGCCCAATCTACTACGTATCTCGACGGTGCCAGACTGGATATTGAAAGAAAATTACTTGGAATTCTATATGCCAGAGTGTTTCCAGCAGCACCGTAATTTCAGGCTGTCCCTGGTTGTGCATAGGGGTTTCGAAAATATTTATGTTTGTGCAGCCGAGCCCAAGAAAATATAGTTACGTACAAACATTCACATAAACACTAAGATTTTCCGGCACTAAGTTTTGAGAAGACTTTTGTGCAGAATTCCTACAATGTTATTAATTTCCATCAAATGCACATTTGAAAAAAATGTGTAGTTTCTCTGTACAAACTAAAATTAGCTTGTGATGCGATTAACAATTTTACAGTTGACTAAAATGCAGTTTTCATGCTGTCTATAGTACTAACTGGTTAGGAAGAAACTGTTTCAAGTTATACTTAAAACAATAAACAAGGATTATTGACAATTGTGATAAACGTAGAAACTCGTTATTATGAAACGAGCTTTAATCAATCTTTAGACCGTTAGATTAGAAAAATTGGAAATGCAATACGCATTCCATCTCTTTCACGAACTAATTATGTGAAAATAAATGAATCGTGCTTATTTATATAAATTCTGTGTGAAATCAAGTGAAGTTTATGATTAAAAGAGAATGTAATTAGAAAAGCTAATAGCATAATTCGTGAACGTCTACAGTGCTAGACCGAGTGAGATGGATCTTTCGACCCTGTTCATCCTGAAATATATTTTATTTAAATAACGTTAACAGATTAGCCGAGTAAGTTGGCCCAATATCTCAGGCTCAAATAAAGGCTGGATTGTTGCAATATGTTCAAAGTACATACCTCAGAAATGCTTATGTAATATATTTTTTAAATAGTTCATGCTGAAACTCTTTATGAAATGGACGAAATCATGACAAATGATCAGTTGAAGATGCAAGATTGATGGCTTCGAGCCTCGTTAAGTAACTGTATTTTAATCAGCTACAGCTTAATGGCATCAATGCATCAGATGCGAAAAGCGATAAGACAGAAAGGTGAATCACGAACAAGAGCAAGTCGGTTAATATTAATTCGTTGAATCGCAATTTGGAAATTCCCACCCTCTAAACAGTTGGAAGCAGAAGTAAGGAATCTTAGAAGAGCCAACATTTGAAGACCTCTWCTAGATTTTGACAATGTGTTGAGCAATAACAGGCTCAACACATTGTATTTAGACGTTAAGAAGATGTAAATTATGTAAATAATGTAGATTAGTTTYGAGCWATTTTTGTGYGTTGATATGACTGTTTTMAAATTTCTAAAAAGCAWCAATTTCAATTAGTTTAATTTCCCAATAAATATTATTATTAGTCCCCCATCGTCGTTGTCTAAACAACTTAAATTATTGGYTATCTTTAGTTGTTTTCATAGGAGCCCAATRTGTTTATCAACCTGCCTTAATGAAAACATATGAACTACTCAAAGAGAATGCAGTAAAAAATATTAATGATCTAGAGTTTYATAGTACGATACATTTTCTAGCCTTCAAAGGAAACTAAAAGSCKAATTTAAAACTTAATAAAACCAGCAAGTTATGTCTTGCCATTCCGCAATCATAAAATTCGAAATTTACAAATTTATTTTTAGTTYATATAAAATATGCGATTTCAAGTCTTGTATATTAAATAGATTTGTAGATTTTGGTTATTCGAATATTTGAAGTTGTAAAATTGCTCAAGAATCCAATAATTTGGATTTGGAATTGGAAGCAAATGGATTGTTACGGCAGATACTCAGGTTTCTTTTTTACTGGCATATTTTACTGCAGCAACTTCGGTAGAGTTTAAACGATTTTAAACGGAACAAGTCGATCAAGTTTATATTTATTTACTGTTTATAGTCGATAGAAACTGAGTAATATTTGAGTCGTAGATTGAAATGTTTATAAATAAATGTTTGTATTTGGAAAATTCCGTTTTAAGGCCTTAGTTAATTTTAAACACCACAGCACATTAAAGCGATTACTTCACTAAAATCTACCTAAACTGCTMAAWAAAAMCGGAACGTTCACATCCAAATTTGCCCTAAGATTGGAAGTGGATAAATTCTGATTGTTCCAAGGGATTTGGTTTCTGTTTGAAGCCTTAATTAGCACYATTTGTTATTTTCTTCGTCAATATTTTAGYAAAAATTAAGCGCCTAAKATACATTTTCTACAGGGTGGCAAATKAAAAAATWGAAAAATTCGGAAAGTTTGGCATGTTAGTCCTAGTTGGACACAAATGAGGCTTWTTGGATCTCAATAGAAAATGTTTAAAGATAAACTAAATAGCTCRAAKAGTTATTTGAATTTTTCGGTYTTCTTTGCTATTTATAKGGTGGTCTAAAAATCAACTTTTTGGYCTWGTAGCGATAGGTAGGTACCTTTKGSGCTCTTGGTTCGAYTTTCACSATYTAGACWTCATGWTGAAGCTTAAACTTCATAGACAATTTAAGRCGAAAATYCGATGWACGGGATGCRTAAAAATTTACCCAACTCAGTAKTRCCCCCAAAATATCTGTAATTCSGGAAGATTTTCAACTATGTGAAGTTTACTTYCAAATATTTCGTTCATTCATACAACCCGGTATATTCAATTTTTGTTKGTCTGAATTYKACTGCRGAAATTTYAGCTTYAACATGYGMTTTAGTTTTTGCTAARAGGATGRAATGAAMAAAATKATCGTTGCARWACAGGAAAAAATAYATTTTTTTRTTTAGACCRCCATGTAAATAAACGAGAKGRTCGRAAAACTSMAAACYMTWTTTCGAGATACGAGGTCCATYTTAATGCCTGTGGTGTTGWAGTAGAAAAAATRCCACYCTGTAGRAAATTWATCTGAGCWCTAATTTTTTGCAAAAACACGCWCAACTCKAAAARAATTGCGCTAAATAACGCTTCAAACAGAAATATARTTGCTYGARGCAATCAGMACTTATCCTGTTCCAAAGYTGGTTCAAATTTGTCAGTGCAACGTGAATTTTGCCGAGAAGCTAGATGGATTATTATTTTTATAGACTAATTTCGTATTTTGTCGACTATTTTCAGTTTGTCATACATACTAATCCGACGATACCAGATAAAATGTCAAGGGCCTAACCATTTGCAAATTGCAAATAACCCTAAACCTTACTTAATACAGACTTCTAGTTGGTGATAAATTGTACTTTCCGCTGTGACTAAGCTATCCATCATTTCTCAAGCTACTTAAATATGATATTCACAATAAACCAAGTTGGGCGCCTATAATCCATCATACAGTGTCTTTTCGGGGGTGACACTGTCAAAGATTTACCAAAATTTAACGAAGTTTTCCTGTCGAAGTGGCTTTTTATTGAAATTAATGTTCGGTCTTATTTTTTGATATATTTACTTATTTTTATCAAGCTGTGCTCAAACTGCAAGAGAAATTCGATGGACATAAGTCACCTGATAGGTTGAGTCGGTTTTGAAAAACATTATAAAGGTAAAAAACTATTAAATTCGATTTTATAGTTGGAGAAAAAAATGGTTGGAGAAACAATAGAAAAAATAAACAACACGATCCTATTTTTATGCCGTTTATTTCGTATTTTGTTGTTTGTTCCGCGTATTTAATTGAAAACTTTCTAGTACAATTTTACTGATTAATTTGAAAGTTTGCTTTTAAAAAACAATTTATTTCCAAATTAATACAATCAATATATTTAAATTTTTATATTTTAGTAACCGAACCTTGACTATGACTTATCACTCGTAGACCGTAAATCTTAAGAATGAGAATATCTATAGACTGAATCTGAGACTGAATTCTTATGACTTCTGACCAAACATCTAATGACTGAATGCTTGTTTCTTCTGCGGCTTCTTTTATAGTTAAATCATGCTGATCATAGCAGAAACGATTCTACGTCTTATTTTAAAATAATTGTACCAAATTAATGGCTATCTTTAGTTGTTTTCATAGGAGCCCAATGTGTTTATCAACCTGCCTTAATGAAACATTTTGTAATCTTTTTTAATGTTAGTATTTATTTGGAAAAATTTACTTCTTCCTGACGGTTTCTAGCATTAAAATTTTAAGCATCAAATTGAGAAATGAAGATAAAACGTTTTAGCGCAAGAAAAAATTTGTAATTTAGTTTTATATTATTGATTTGCAGAGACAAATTATCTTGTGCAAGTTTATAGATAATCCGAAACGTACGTAATAACATACACATTTAGCAGTAATCGATGTAGATTTGGCGACTTTGGCTTGTTAATCGATTTAAAACATCGGAGTTTGAAAGAACTTTAAAAGTAGAAAGTAAAAATTAAACAGATTCGTAAAACATTAGTAATTAATGGAAAAGTGAACAGCAGTTAGATGAAAGGAAAGAAAATGATAAAATTGCGGAAAAAATACTTTCGCGCCATAAAGTAAACACTTCTATAGAAAGCCATAAACTTTTTCCAATCAAAAATGTATGCATGTAATAAAGTGTTTAAAAACTTTATTACATACAAAAGTCTTTGATTGGATTTTCTTAAGTGTGTTCACACTCGCTTCTTCCCTTAATAAACTTTTTTGTTATAATTTAACTCAGCTTTATTTAAATTGCATAGATTTTTGCAAAAAGACTTCGTCCGTTAGAATGTGCTTTATTAACACCGGCTTACATTTCTGTACGTTTAAAAATCTGAAAAATCCCAGCGAACTAAGTTGAGTATTGAACATATTTTACAAGCGACAATGCGTCTTTATGGGAATTGCAAGTCGCAAATAATAACATTTCATCTCCGCTGTCTTAAAAGCTTTCCATAAACAGAATGTTGCCAAACACGGTGTTTTGAATAGTTATCTAATTAGATCAGAAGATTTATTTTGGATAACGAGAGTTTTATTACTGTATTTTTAGAGATGTATAAGAGTTTGAAATCGTGCATCTAAATGTGCAATTTTGCGGAAAATTCTGTTACAAAGTTCACCTGTCTAGACAACAGTAGAAGTCGAAATCATTTCAGTAAAAGTGAAATTTTAATAAATAATCTCAGGCAATAAACAGGTACATACAGTAAGTACCTGTAAATAATTCAAGCTCGTCTTTTCCGTTCAACTACAGTTCTGCAGTCTGCTTAAAGTAAAAATAAGCCTGCTACTGCTACTAATGCTCCTTTAAAACTTCGCCCATTTATTATTTCGAATCGTTATATATCACGAGTGGTTTTGGGAATACTCATGAAGTGATATATTTCCGACAACGGAAAATTCATTCTATTTAGGTTTTTCAAGTCAAGGGCGAATTTATTTTTCCAACTTGTCGAACTATTTATTTTAGTCTTTTGTGAATCGATTGTTAAAAACACAAGTAAATTACCTGCGTTCCGAGATTAATTTTGAACTAATTTTATTCAGTGTTATTGAGCAGTACGCAGCATGTTCCTTAATTTTTCGATTTATTGTTTCTAATATCATTTGAGAATTGCAAGAATGGCAGGTACAACACGTATATTTAATTAATTTAAAAATTTGTGTCACTCTCGCTTGAAATTTCTTCAATTCAATGTATTTACTTGGATGCGGGAATTTCATTTCAAACGCCAATATTTTGGAGTAAATGTCTCCACAAATATATTTTGGGGTATTAAAAATTGCAAATATCGCTATGGAATGAATGGCGAAAGTTTAATTTGGGGTGAATAGAATAGCAAGGGATTAAGTTTCTGAATTTTCAAACTTTATATAATTCAAAATTGATTAAAATTACGAATCTGATTTATTTTGTTTCCGAAGTGTATTCAATAGCGCTAATTGGACATCAACAACATGTTGCTAACTGTTTTCACACAGTTCCACTTTTAACGCATAAAATTATTTTTGATTTATTAAATTTGGTGAAGCGCGAAATGTGTTTTAATGAGAAATTTACTTGCGGATAAAATATAGTAATTTATTCAAATTAATATTTATAGATTTTTGTGTGTATCAGCCAAATGTAATAAATTCGATAATACGTAAATGGGGACTTATTCGAAAAAACGCCCGGACGCGAGCAAAAAGTTTTATACAAACCAAAATTACCAAATTTTTTATTTTAAATGAGGCGCCCAGTATATTATTCAATTTTCTGGTTCTTCTGAAATTTCTAAATATCTTCGGTTGTTGTTCAGAATTACCGCAGAAATTCAAATTAGGATTTCATGTCTTCGTCAAAAAAATATTTTATGTTTAGAACTTTTCTTGTTTATGTTTTGTTTTAGAACTAGAGCTCCTAGTGCTATAATACCATGCGAATTAGAACCAAAATAATTAGTTGTCTCACTCGGAGTAAATTAGGTGTTAATGTCTTAAATTTGCATTTAGATAATTTCACGTGTTACTGATGCACTTTTCCTAATTGATCATAAACGAAAACTGTTCTAACTTAACACTAACTCAAATGTACTAATGGCTTTTGCCGACTAGCCTCGGACTCGTTCAATAAATCTTGCTGCTCGTTTAAATCACTTTCATTCTGAAATTGTTAATGGACTAATATTTTACCCACTTAATCAGAAATTAATGGGATTTTTCAAGTGGACTTTATCTGTTTGAAACGAGATCTAGGGTACGTGGACTCAGAGTATAGCGTTATCGTAATTTAAAGCTAAACCCACATTTGAAATTAATTATCGCACTTTTTTTGGCACGAGGAAAATACATTTTCATGTGTTTCTTTTGTCGGTAGCTATTGAATGAGCTACAATTGGTATAAATTGACTATTTTCCATCAGTAAACAACTGGCAAAGAAGCATTCTTCCTAAATGTCTTAATTTTCCATTTGGGCAGCGTAAAACGCTTTCAATTGAAATGATTTTATTAAACTAAAAAAATCCACTTGTTGAAACTTTAGTTCAAGCTGAATTGGTTAGTTTTCAGATTTCAAAAATAAAATTCTGCATAATTAAACAATTACTGATTACTATTAAATCTTATTATTGTGACAAAGCAGCAGTAGACGTTTCCAATCACAAAGGCATTGAGAAAGTCGAATTCTAGCGGTAAATTTGAATAAAATTGTCACAAATTGTGCTTTAACTTAATTAAGAAAGTTGAGGTCTTGTTTGAACCATTTCTAATGCCTTGTCGGTGTAATCAGTTTTAATTTAATAGTCTGATCATTAATCAGTTTTGAAGGGCTTTGCGACGAAAATTTTTGCTAAATTAAAGTCTCGAACTGAACTAAATTGCAAGACGGTATAAGTACGGTTTATCGAATTATGCACAAACTACATTACAGAAGTTTACTGAGATCGTTTAAATCAAGTAATTTGTGCAATTAATCAAATTACTTATTTGTTTGCCGACTGCTCGTCATAATGTACCTGTTTTATCAATCTCATTCGGGGTCTCATGTTGTTTCTAGATGACGTGGGTATAGAAAGGAATCATCAGGCTAATGCAATAAAAATACCATATTATGCGACGTGAGGTAATTTAGACAAGAAGTACCCTGGTGCTGATATAATAGAAAATAGTTTATTTTTTTTATATTTTACTGTGTTTGTCAAGTAAAATATTTGAAGTAAATCGTTAGTGTTTTTAGTTATAAATATGAGTATTTCCTGCAGTTTGGGTGGATGTTACTAAATCAATTAATCATCAATTTGAATTTGATCCCCGAATATTTTTTTAAATTTTAACGTGCCTCTAAGTTCCAAATGTGTCACTATTTAATTAGAAATTTTAGATATTCGCTCTAATAGAATATCGGGTAACATAATCTCGCAAACTTTAGTCACGAATTGCAATTTCTTCATCCATTAGTGCGAGTTGATGAAGAAAAAATATTGTTAGAAAATATGTAATCGTCTACGTAAATTTCTGTCGTCTGGTTGTTCTTACCCAACATGATTGTATGTCCCAAGTGGATTCTTTTACTTTTTCTATGTCTTGACCTTCTATAGTGACGTTAGTATTCTGTGTACTCATAATTTTGGTTTTTGTTGAGTTCATATTCATTCCTACGTGTTTCGATGCCTCGCTTAGTTGTATCTACATGGTTTCTAACTTGTTTATATTGTCACTAATCAGCGCAATATCGTCAGCGAATCGGATATGATTAATATATTTTCCATCGATATTTATATCATTTGTTTGCCAGGGTAGTTTTTTGAAAATATCCTCTATTACCAGAGTAAACAGCTTCGGTGCCATTGTATCTCCCTCCTCCTGTATGTCCTCATTTATATGTACTTGGAGAGTAGCATTTCTGTAGATGAACTTTAGAAGATTGGTGTAGCGCAAATCTATTCTAGCATTGTCACTCCATCTTTTTCTAGGTCTGCCTATGCTTTTGTGACCTAAGGATGATTTGTCGCAGGCTATTTTTACGATTCGTGTGCTGTCCATACGGTTGATGTGTTGGTTCCATTCATTTTTCCTACCGAGTAGCCAGCTATTCACATCTTCCACTCCACACGCTCTCCTAATAACTTTATATACATTCCTACTATGTAGGTAATATGCACATGACACTAGAACACATTAAATCCCGAACTTCTTCCAAGCACCGGTACAAATTGAGCAGCAGTTAATTAACCGAATACGAGAAGCTGCTCAAAATGTGAGCCTAGACTACTGGCAAAAGTACACGAAAAGTGATTGGGTCACAGAGGAGTTAAACAGGCGGGACTTCTTGTTATTGAGAACACTTCTTGTGATCTAACAACTTAATTGTATTTTATTGTATATACTTTCCTAACTTTGTTTCAATTCCAAATCAAATCTATTCCTGGGTTTCAGTCATTTATTGTCTCTATTTATTAATCAAAATTCGTTTCGGT
>NW_026018916.1:11786291-11810150 GCF_020466585.1 Dendroctonus ponderosae | reverse complement strand
CCAAATTTGCAATTGTTGCTGCTATTTCATGCTACTCCATATATCTGTGAATAGAACTTGTTTTCGTACTGGAAATATGTAGATTTTAAGCACAGCTCTACCGCCTCAATAACATTTTTTTCGGGTAATTTTGTATGTTCATATATCTCTGCCCATTTATTTTTTATACAGCTTATTGAGTAATCTATTGGTATATTTGTATATAATGATACAACATCCAGTGATATTATCCGATGATTCTTTGGTATTTTTTGTTGTTTTATAAAATCACAAAAACTCCATGAGTCTTTAATGTAATATTGTGACTTTCCCAATACATTACTCAAAACTGCTGACAGATATTTAGACTATTGGTACGTTGGAGCATTTATGTTACTAACTATTGGTCGTAATTGAATGTTTTCCTTATGAAGTTTTGGTAGGCCATATATAAATGGTGCTCGGCCATTGTTGCAAGATAGTGTTCGTTTCAAATTATCTGTCATGAATTTCTTTTTATGCCATAAATTTATTATTTTAATTAGTTTTGTTTGTATATTGGTAGTAAGATCTTTTTTTTCCTGTTTATATGTTTTTATATCACTTATTAAGCCTAGCATTTTTGTTTTGTATTCACTTTTTAACATAATTACAGTTTTGTTACATTTATTTGCTGTTAGTATGCAAATGTTTGTGTTTTCATACATAATTTTTTTTGTTGCATTTATCAGTCCATTAATATAACATGCCATATTTTTATTTGCGTTTTGTTTTATTTTACCTTTGAAATTTGTTAAGATGTGACACCATTTATTTCTGATCCCGTTCTTTGCCTCATTATTAAATGAGAAGATTCCATGTTCAATGTTTGTTGTGATTTCTGAAATTGGACCATAGTGAGACTTATTTATGGAGAACCTTGGTCCAAGTGATAAGATGTATTTTACGTTGTTCGGTATGTTTAGTGAAGTCAAATTCTTTATCAAATTTTCATTAATGTTACATTTGTTTGTTCTGCCATGTTTCGTTGCTAAAAGTTTTTCTATCATTGATCAATAATACATAACCTTTAACTGGTGGTTTTGGATGATAGCTGTGACGGATTTCAGGATTTAGGTATATCACTCATTTGCCCCAAAAAAATGGCAGCAGTCGATTGTGCTGTTGCCATCCTTCTGATCTATTTTTTTGCAAATATCTGAGTTTTTTTATATCCGGTGTCATAGAGTCTTTCACCATCCTCTTCTGTCTTCCCATTGCCCTGGTTGTAGGTTTTGTTTTGTTTTTTTTTCGGTGAGGTTTGGGAAATGCTCTTTTATGCACTCCCACAGCTGGTCGTCTGTCGCTCTGGGTTGTGTGGGACTCCAGCTAAGCTGTTTACCCACTAAAACCCTTTCTTCACCGCCGAGGTGGTGTTTGGTCTTGCACCGCGATCATTTCTGTCCTGTCTAGTTTTACTCATTATCCCTGTATATTCAATGAATTCCAGAAGAATCTTGAGGGGAGTTCGCATGATCTGGTCTGGTGGAATTTCATCCCCTCCCAGGAGACTTCGTCTACCTGTTGCATATGACGTGCAGTGACACATAACATGCAGAGTAGTTTCGTCCTCTAATTTACAACCCCTGCAGGTCGGTTGATCGCTTAGTCCCATCCTGAAAAGGGTTTTTTTGCAGGGGGCGTGTCCTGTTAAAAAGGCCACTATCCTCCTTATTTTTTGCCTGCTGAGACCTAGCAGTTCATTTCTACTAGCAGTAGGTTTAGTTCCGACATGGCTTTTTGCATTCCATCCATCCATGTCGCCTTGGGTCTTCATCTTTTCCTTCTCTCTGTTGGTGTCCATCAGAGGATTTGTCGGTGATTCTTGTGTCATTCATCCGCTCAACATGCCCGTACCATATCAACTGTCTTCGATGGATTTCCTCTATTATGTCTGTCTTCACGTTCATGATAAATCTGATCTCGTCTAGGGACGAGGCGCTGTTGCTTTTGGTTCGCCCCGGAAATTTCATTTTTCCGGTACCACCCATATCTGGGAAGCGTTCCTCTATCCACAACCTGGAGAGGCGCCCGATGGAGGTTCAGGCCTTGCAGACAAACTCAGAACTTTAAGTTTGAAATTGTCAATGATTCTATTCATATCCGCATAGAAAATTAATTTTAGAACTGGTATTGGTGAAACAGTTTAACTTCTGAATACCAGTAATGGCTGGTGATTTAGTAATCGCCAGTTTAAAGCTTTGTCTAGCTGTGTTTCGCCCATCTGTTGCACAGAAACGCAAAATCCGGCATTCTTTTTTAATATTTTCCCTTCTGAAATATATTGTGCCAACAACGAGGCTTTTTTGCTCCGCTAATGGAAACCAAACAAAACCCAATCCGAACCTCAAACGCTCTTAGAAAAACAAAGGAAAAACGCGACAATCCCCCCAAGACGTATTATTTTCTGTTATGTGGTGGTATTTCTGCTGTTATGGTTACCTGAGATAGAAGGCTAATCTAAAGTTATGGCTTAGCTCAAATTGTGCGACGCAGCCCAAGTCGATAATATATCGTTTGTCGATATCCCGATACTCCGCACAGTGCGATAGGAAAAGAGAGCGATTAAAAATCTTGCCGGATAAAGTTGCCTGAAAATGGTGCGAGATAATCAATCCTACATCGAAAATCCTGCATAAGGAGGGTTTTCAGGAAAAACGGCCCATATAAATGAAGAACGTCCAGCGGCCATTTGGCAAGCGAGAAAAAAACAAGTAAGAGGAGAAATAGGTTTGGGGGACGAGAAACTAACATGAAACGCAGAAGCAGAGAACCTTGGAAATGCATCAAAACTAATCTAAGTCAGGTCTAAATGGAAACTAATCCCATCAGCTGCTTCTAAACGGAATAACTAACATAAAAATGACCTGAAGAATGAAGATTTGATTCGATTATCGAAAAAGTATTTAAATATTCATCTCAAGGCATGCATCATATAGTTCTAGTGTTCTGTCTGACTAAGCAATTTTCCAGATAAACTGTAACACCTATTGGGATCACCCGAAAACTGTCAAAATCACATACAGAATGCCCCAAGAAGAGAGGAAAGTAAGTTTACCCCTGACCGGTAGGAAGGATTTGTTTCGAAATTTCCATTCGAAACAATTAGTATTGTAAAAAAACTAATTACGAATATTTTACAATTATTTTCTGTATCCTGAATAAATAACACTATCAATATACAGGGTGTGCCATTTAAAATAAGTTATTTTTTTAAGCCTCAAGATATTCCAACTTGATTAAATAATTTGAGCGCTCTGTAGCTAAATATTTTACAAACCAAATAGTATTAATATATGTAGTATTAGTCTGTTCTGCTGCCAAATTTAGATTTTTTTTTATCCAAAGGCAACGGATAAATGGTCGCTTTGTTAACACCATGAAAATACGAATTTTTATCGTTAAAGCCGAATGACAAACAACTTTCCAATTTTAGTTCAGATTTTATACATCAAAAAAGTAATTTAAATCTGCATCAGAATGCAAAAATAAACCTACATATTTTACAGTTATTCCATGATCTAATTGCTAATTTTAATTTTTAATTTTCAGGTAAGATGCCGAACTTATCATCCGGCAGAAATATTTGAGTAATTTAATAAAAAAACTTTTTGACAAATTTTCTTTTTGTTTGGTAGAGTTTCAAACAAAAATTGCAAGCGCACTTTTCATTTTTCTTCAATTGCCTTTTTATTTTATCAATCATTAATTGATGGTTAAAAAATTAAGACCTCATACATAATTGTTGTAAACTTTTTAAATAATCAACTGTCCCTTTATTGATTTCTCTGATCTGATTTCGATCATTTTCGTCTCCAAATTTAGATCGAATCACCAATAATATACAACCTCTTATTATTTATTGCATCGTCAATTGGCTGATTTGGAAACACAAATTGGACGGCGACAAATAACGTGTATAAATCATTGTCAAAACACCCGTATAAATTCGAAAGAGACAACTGTAAAAAGCTAAATCCAACCTAGACACAATAACCTAGAAACCCAAAAAGTCTGAATTTAGCACGAAGCCAGAAAAGTTATTTTCCAAATATTCTTGAAACGTTTACATCGTAATGACAAAGTTATTGCTCACCAGGCCATTCTTTTATACTTGGAAGCGAGTCTGAAATCTTGGGATTTTCTTCCTTCAAATTTATAATTTTTATAGTTGGCGGCATTAAAATGAAACAAAAACAATCGGAAAATATAAAAATTAATTAACTCCGAGGCTTGTTAGAAATTATTTCTCAGAAATGAGCTCGACATGGAAGCAAATTCGATTTTTTTAATGAAAAACATGGAAAGTGAAATACTATCTCAAAATGTTGCATAGATTTCGAACATTACAGGCAAATTGGAAATTCAATATCAAATGAACCTGAAATGAAATTGCAGTGCAACTGTATAGTCTCCGATATTCAATGAATATATTAGTTTCAAATTAATTTTTGATATGCACCTATAAATAACTGGGATATTTTATAAGTGTAGATTTCTTGATAACACTTTTCGACCCGTAAGCTTTCAGGCACAATTTTGTTTAAATATTCATGAGCCTGCTTTATGTGCTATACGAAACTAATTAAACATTAAATATAAGTTTTCATGCACCATTTATTACTAAATATATATTTAGTTATCAGATACGTGATTTATTTGACGCGTAGGTATAAAATACGAAATGTCTGCCCAATAATTACGGGTCATTATTGTGTTCCAAATAATAGTTGCGGTCTGCTATTAATCAAATCAAATATTATTTTACTTATTTATGTAAACTTAATAAAAATTTTGGATAATTTATAAACGCATAATAAAAGTTGCAAAAATGATTCAAATCAAATTGCAGACGCAATAAAATAGAAATTAAATTGATATGAATTGAATATTCTTCACAGAAAAATGTTGTTCTTCGCCACACAAAACTATGTCGACTTTTTGATATTGAATTGAATACTTAGTTGTATACAGTGCGTTTACGATGAGCGAAAAAACATTTGTCAACAACGATATAAAAACAGTTTGATTAGGAGATGCAGCATCTTCAGATTTTTTTAAATTTAGCAGCATCAAATTGCCGATCTTTATTAAACCACATTATTCTACAGGTATTTACTAAGTATTTGTCTGTTCCACAAGTAACTTTGTTTGTTATTAGACTCTTGGAAGTTTGCATTATGTGTATTGAACTCTGCGATTACTGATATTGATGACTTTGCGTTGCATTTGTCCATTTACGATCTTTAATCTAAGAATTTAATTTAATAATTAATTATTCATGCTGGTTCCGTTTGTCTTTTGAATGTGTAGAACCGTCAGTTAGAGATGGGACAGACAGGTGGGTAGTTTTATTTTTATTTTTTGGTCTAGTCGATAAACAAGGAATCTAATGCTTCTAAACGGAATAACTAACATAAAAATGACCTGAAGTTCTTCAAAAAATTGTTATTCGGTAAAATAATAAACACTTATTCAATTGAGTCTTGAGCTTTAGGCTGTATAGCAGTATTCTTTCAATCAATCTTTACGACTTTCCTTCGGTTAACTGGAGTAATAATAAGAATGACAGTTTTAAAAAGTGATTTTCATGTATCAATTGTCTATTTTGTAAATAGAAGCAATTTTATCGCCTGATATGGAAAAGGAATGCATATAGAGCAACTAGAGATACCAAGGCTTTTGGATTCCTCGCCGAAAATTTAAAATTTAAATTTAATTTACAAAATAGGAATCCTATGAATTGTACGGCCAAGATTTTCCCTTTTAGAGTAACTGACTCATTGATGAAAATTGCACCGAATATGTAGAATTATCAAATGTTAAATGTGTTTGTTCAGAATACCACATACATAGTTTCTTAATATAAATTTAGTATGTCTAAATTATATAAAATTTGTTCAATTATCGAAACTTATCAATTTTTATTTAAGATTTAACTAAGATTTAATTTAATTTTAATTTAAGACAAAACATTTATTAAAAGGTATTTCACTAAATAAAAGATCAGCATCAGAAGAAATAACTAATTCGGGCATGTCACTGCTATCACTTCGTTTTAAATCTATTGGGATTTCATGAAACACATGCTCATAAATGGCGAAATGTGAATTAATCAGAAACTATAAGCTAGAAGAATTACTGTTTTAGCCAATCGATAAACCGGAGACAGAAAAGGTTGGGATGCATGAAACAAAATTTGAATAATGGTAATGGTAAGATACCGTCTCGCCGCAGCTCTAAGCGTCTCATTGAGCCTAAAATAATACTACTTTTACTAGCCAACTCTACTCTCGTACTTTAAACTCATATTCGAATACTGTTGGATCTGTTTATTTGCGCGTATAAACGCCTGCGTCCTCCCTCCCAGAAATGTTTTTTTTCGGCAAAACCTATGAATGCTACAAAATTTTACAGAGTTCAAACATAAAAAAAAAATAGTGCACCAACTTAAAAAAATGTTGTTGATTCTACGGGCCAAATGAAAAGTTCTATTAGTTTTTGTACCAAGAATTTCACTCAAGAATTCCTCATTTGCCGAAAGCGGATGGACTCGGTTGCTTCATCAAAACACACGTAGCAATAAATTCACAGCGAGTTTGATTAAAATCTATAGGACCATTCTTCCGATATTTCTATACTATATGTATGCATTAAGAATATGGCTTTTCCACATGAACATCGTTCTCATTCATTGGAAAAATAATATTTCTCGTTAATTCATATGTTGACAGCTAAATTTCTATTAGCTATTTACAAAAATTGACTTTTTGATCAATGTCGCCTTCCAATAATTTATGTATGAATTCAATATCATAATGGTGACATATAATAGATTACCTATTTTTGATACTTACCTTAACGATTGACTAACTTCTAACAATTGTGGTAATGGACATTAAAGAGTTATTGTGTGCTTCATGCAAATAGTTCAATTTAGATTCTTCAGGCAATTGCTTTGGCTTCCTGTTAAGCAAATGCCTTATATGACTGTGTTCTTGTTAAATCTAACTAAAAGTATATTTAGTAATTGGAGGCTCATGAAGATAGATTGCGTTAAAGGATTGCATTTCATCTTTTGTACGCGTTACCAAAAACCGAAGTTCAATACGTTCCTTAGCCGACAACGAAACTAATTTATTGCCACAATATGGGCATTTCGAAACATTATCTAAGGTGTTCCGAGCGTGTCCTTAATAGTTATCCCCTAATTTTTAAATTAATTTATTTCTTTTATCGTGAATTCATTATGTGCCCGCTGTCTCGAACTATACAATGCTTAAGTATGCCTAGAGGCTTGCATATTTGCTATGCTGCAATACAATTATTTATGAATAAGATCTAAATATCAGTGTAAGATCGCGACACGAATAATTACATTTTATACTTAGATTAATTACCCAAATGAGAAAGAAATTTGAAGAAATTCTTGGGGTAGTTAACAACAAGGTGCTACTAGATGTACCTAAGTGGTGCCAAATACCAAAGATGGAGAAGGAGCGACTTTGATAGTTTGTACGAGTATATTAAACATTTATTGGCACCAAACCTGAGAATGAATGTGAAACGAAAAAATTACAACACAAACGTGCGGTATAGACGATTTTCTCTGGTGTGCAACATTTCTTTTTAATTAATGGAACAGGCAAATGCGCTGCAAGCAAATTAAACGTGGCAAAAGTTGAAATAGAAAAATAAACATTGAGGGAGAGAACAACACAAAATAACTTGTAATGTAGTTGACTCTGCGAAAATAGCTTGTTTTCCTTTGAATTATTGCAAAAGAGCTCTCCATCAGCTGCGAATTGGCAAAAATCAATCGATTTGAAAGCTGAAAGGGAAAATCAGAAGTTTGAAAGGGGAAACACAAAACGACTAGCTGTTCAGTTGAATTTCTGTAACTTGTCAAGTTTTTTTAGTTAATGAAGAAATTACAGGCACTTTAAACTTTTCCTTAAATGTATGTTCTATTGGCTGAATAGTGAAATTTTATATTATCTTGCAAAATTTTAGAAATAATTTTAAAACATAAATACATATAATAGATTTTTCATAAGTCTGTTGCACGTTTTACATTTTTCTAAATAATATTGATAAATCTGCAATAATTTCTCTTCTTCTGAACATTTGAACAGCTAGAAACGTATAAAGTTTTCTGACACTCAGATAAATGGTTTGTCCCTATTGATTTACATTATTGAATAAAATTTTATCAAGTCACACTTTTTACAGCTTTCATAACGTTTAACTGTTTGTTAGAGTGTTTCCTCGGTAGAACTTAGCTCATTTTAAGAAAAACTACATTTTTTATGAGAAATCAAATTCGTTGAACAATTTTCTCTTTTGACTACCATTAAACTTTTTCCAACCGATTTGCTTTATCCAAGTCATTAAACTCGGATTCGTAAATTTCTGTTACCAACTTCCAATGATGCAGGAGCAATTATAGCAATTACTTCTCTATGCACTGCATGCGTTCACGCTAGTTTGCGTTCTGAAATTCATATACGTTCAACAGAAGTTCGATTTAATGAATAGTGCGGCTTTGAGGAAACCACCTCAATCTAGCGTTATTTGTGCCACATAGCTTTGAGGATTATCAAAGCTCAATTCTATAAACGTTCGAGATTAAACTACAGATATTCGAAAAGTAAAAAGAAACTGTTTAAGAATTAGGAAACAATTATATTAGGAAACACCTTATTTATGTTTTCAGTTGGAGAAACTGAATAATATTTCAGGTCATCGCACACAACAGCATGTGTTTCAACTAAGTATGTTCAAATACTAATTTGGTTGAAACAATATTTTTTACATTCGCGGCCTTGGATGAAAACGTATATTGTATAAAATGTCAATATATAATAACAAATATGCATTTTTTGGCACCTATTATAGTTTTCACTTTACATTCGTATTCCTATAAAAACTATGTGGTCTGTGGTAATACCAAGTGGTAATACGTCGTTTTACCTGCTTTTTCGAACGTAAATTGCATCATAAAGCACTTGCTGGTGATGATAAGACGCCTAAAGCTACTTGAGTTGCCAGCACCCGAAAATAAAGAAAGCGGCATCGCGAAATTCGACCCTCCAACTAAAGCCGCTTTGGCATATTCCAATTTTATGATTTTATAGGTATCTTTTCATTTTGAAAGTGCGATTGCCCTGAGCTGGTGCCATCAARTGTTTTTGGAAAATTTAACTCAACAGTATTAATTTGAGAAACAAAATTCATATCTACTAAAATTCAAGTGTATTTGAAAGTTAATGAATATTATCTTATTTCTGTGAAACCATTATAACTTTTAATTTGGWTTTGTTTGTTCTTGCATACAMATACTAACTGAATCGGCTTTTTRATGTTTTTTAAATGCTTGGAGTTTGACCTTTTGGTCTTGGTATTAYTCTGACCAACTATCATTTATTTTTRCAGTAAAAGCTGGAAGTAATTCATATGTACACCCCCGAGACACCATAAAGTAGAGTCGTAGAAAAGCAAAAATWAAATTTATTAGTTGGATATTCCTATTCSCCAAGGCGCGACCGAATTCAAGAATCTTAGTGCCGAAACTTTCATATCYTTCCCTTCTCGGCAATATTGGGCCTAAAATGTAAACATCAAACAGRGAAAGCTTCAATCTTAAAATATAATCTAGACAATATAGTCTCAGATATGTAACTCACCCAGTTTAAATAATTTATTTGTTAAGCGTTCCGTTAAATACTAGTTAGACTAAGACTAAAACACTAAGTGAATGTGGTGGCTAACTTTGCAGGTGGTATGTTGGAATAGTTAATGAATGTCGCAATAATTAAAATAAAATATAAAACAATGTTTACATGTGCTAATAATTAAATGAATATTTTATTTCAGCAAATACATAGAGAAACTAATGCACAGCTGCAAATTTGTTTGGGGACGGGTAGTTAAGTTCCCTGAACAACAGTCTTGTTTTCTGGGTCTTCTACTACCAAATATTGATGATTTGATTGATGATTGATTTGTGTCAACTCTTTGTACTTCTTACTCATGTTGATACTGTTTGTGTCTATGTTTTAACCTGTTGTCCTTCACCATGACTTCAGCCCTATTTTGCTGGAAACTAGTAGATTTATTGGGCTTTTTGGCCTTCGTGGAAAAGAGATTCTTCCTAGTCGGGCTCTCAGTTTATCTACACATGGGACGCGGCTAGACTTTATAGCAGTCTTTCGAGATGTTTTGGCCTAATTTTAGAATTCGAATGGTTTATTAATGGAAGCGGAAATCTGATTTATAAGGGTGATTTCCTGTTTGTCCTGAGTTGCCTTTACTGTACATACCCGTTGTCTAGTTTTCTGTTTGGTGAAAAAATCAAGGGCCGACAAAGAAATAAAACTCGGTTAATTTAGACTTCTTGGAGCAAAAGGAATCTAACCATTTGCTATAATTTGAATTTTTTTTGTAAAAACACTCATATATTCCTTCAAACCAATTTTTCGAACCACACTTCCTACTTTGTTTCTTGCTATTTTAGCGTTCAAGCCATACATTAATATACATAAAAATAGTTCTCCTTTTTGAGACAGTTGTTGTGTTTTATAGTTTTTGAAATACTTTTTAATTGCTTCATCTGTAACTTCATCTATAAGAGCATGTAGCGTACGCAGCGTCTACATATACACCACGGGCGTTTCTCTGGACCAACATTAAAATTTCTGAATTTGCTCACAATGTTCACTTTGCTGTTTTCCTTCCGGAATAAAACTATTTCTCTCATTCCTAGGATGTTGATTTTGGTTCTTGCGTTTCATTGTTCCTTATACGATATCAGATCGCATTTTTACGGATATAGAACAAGAGTCTGGCATCAATCGGAGCCGGATTTCATTCTTTGTCCGATAAAAATCGATGACCTGCAGTGTTCACCTCTTAAGAGACTCCAAAATCCGGCGGTGAAAAATGCGGATTTTCTAAACTTGGGGCTTAACTTTTGAGCAGAGGTACCGATATTGTTGATTCGTTAAAAATCCTTCCGTCGAAAATAAAACAATTTGAGCAGATCTTTTTGCAATATTATTATAAGACATTGTATTGTAAAATGTTAAAATCGTTTGAAAATAGTTATTCGTAAGACCCATTTCTATAGAACTTGCCGAAAGTATTCAATATTCACTAAGCAGCGGTCAAGATGCAAGAGCTGGTATCAGTTTTCTCTAGTGCAGAAAACTGGTACTAGAGTTTTCTATTGTGAAAATTGAGCATTTTTGAATACTTTTTTAATAAATATAAATAAAAAATAAAATAGATAGCATTTTTCACAAAAATAATAATTACCAGAAACGTAATTTTTTAAATATGCAGATTGAGCGTTGCGGAAGTTATCAACCACGGAAGAAATGTTTGAATATATAAGACCTAATTTATAGCGCCCAAAAAGGCGCCCAAAAGTTTGCTGAACTGAAAAGTTTGTTCAACTGCGTGAACCAAAAATCTGGCAAATAACAGTTTGAACTGTTTTTCGATAATTTCGCAATAATATAGCAAAATCCTTAAATATCGACGAAAACCATTAAACAAATTAATCATATTGTTTAAATTATGAAGCTTTGGAAATTTATGTCAACAAAAATATAATTCTAATATTTGTTTCAAGAAAATCGTCTTGTTTGCCTCCTGGATAAACTCATTAAAATATGCACATTTAGACGAAATTGTTCAAAACAATCCGTACAATTACGTAAAAGCACCATACAGCATGCTCAAAGAACGAATTGAAATTTCAAAATCGCAATCTCAATTTAATGTTATTTCCCAACTATTTGCATGGATTAAATTTCAAACACACTTGACAAAATTTGAAAGCGCCATATTTTGCCAAATAAGATACTTAAGCTTTGAAATGCAAAGTAATAGCGAGGATAATGAATATAAAGCACAACGATGTACGAAATGCAATCCACAAATTTGGTCGTGAAAATTCAACATATTCAACAATTTCAGGCCTGCAGGGCTGTTTGTGTTTTAGAGAACAACCGGAAGTGGTTGAGCGTTCAAGTGTGCCCCAACGTCTGAAATTCCTTTTTAATGCAAATTCTACATATTTCTAATTTGTCTAACATAAACTCAGCACACCGTAAATACTAAATGAACACATTTATCCCAGAGTAAAAGTGCATCAAATAGCTTTTTATTAAAATGGGCCGATTTTTGAACTTAGATTACACGATGTTAAGTTAAAGTTCTCAGATTAAAAAAGCACTTTGTAATTTCATAAGAAAATTGTTAACTGTTTAATATAACAAAACTCGAGCATTAAATCCATAATGACTTCATAAGAGATATATATTTTATATACTTGAGATTCGCAAAATTGAGCAATATTTATTTTAAATGATCTAGATGGTTTTCTAGTTTAAGGTTGTCGGGAAATTTGTTGTATTTTTTCAATAACCCCTTATTCTACATCAGTAATCTGCTTATTGAAGCTGTAAAGCAGCCAGTCTGGAGAAAAAGGATTTTCCAATAGACTTCCTTTATCGAATTTCCTCAAAGTTGAATTAAATCTGCTAGAGATCAATCTATCAAATACCCGCTTAATAGCTTTCCCATTAAATTTATCTTTCAAACCGTTGAGGATTTCCAAAGAGTTTTCCTTGTCAGAATTTATAAGGCAAAAGAGAAAATTTGCGTCAAGATTTTCAATTTTAGCTCTACAAAATTGGGTGTTAGATTTCAACGCACGAAAGGGTTTCCAAATCTTATTTCTTCATCTAGGAGCTAGTTTTGGTATGTTTCAGTTAAGAATTTATGAATAATAGCAGAAGGTTGAGAATATAGAAGCATCTAGCCAGAAAGTTTATCATGTAACAGGAAACACATAAGACATTAAACATCATTGAAATTATTTTTCGTGGTAGGGTGATGCCATGCTTGAATAAGCTACACTTGGAAATAAATAAAAACATGGGAGGCACAATAGCTTTTTATTATTAATGACAATAATATTCATAGTCAAGGAATTAAAGGTACAATTCAATTTTATTTCCACCTAACGTTTCGTTTGTATTTACGTGGAGGGTGATCCACGTTTTGCCATAAATCACGGAATATATAACTAAGGCGTATTTCAATTTATTTTGGTCACTGGACTTGTATTTTAACATTTTTTTTATTTTAATTTATGTGTAATTTTAGTAGCGGCTGATGCATAAGTTCTGCAGTGCTGCTGAAGTCTCAATAAAATAAATCAGCTCAGTTAAATATGTATTTCAATAATTCCACTCGTGAATATTTAAATGCTTTAATTAAAATTAAATTTATTAACAAAAATCCAATATCACATTAAATAATTGGCATTCGCGTTGTAATCAATTATAGAATGCAAGCGAAATTGAATAGCAAAGTACCTAGTATAGATTGCTTATCGAATTTTAACACTTCGTGTTTTCTGTTTATATCACCGCTCTTTGAGTTTAATTTAGAAACAATAACAATATAGAATGGTTGACAAATTCTGTTTTCTTTTCTTTCTGAACTTCGACTGTACTGAATGGAAATTTAGATGGAACAAAAAATGCTTTATAATGGTTATCTGTTTGCTTCTGGTGGCAATAAAGCTTGGACCATTTGGGGACGCCGTTGAGTTGAAGATAATAAGACACGGACATTTTAAGAACCATTTTTATAATTGAATTTAGTTAACCCGGCTTTATTTATTAATATTACGGCTCAACTAGAGTCTACTTATTCGGTAAATGAGTTCACATATAAATGCCTCAAAGAATTGCTATGGATTTTCAAAAATCATGATTTGCATTAAAATGTGAGGATTTTTTTAACTGGTTTTCCGTGCGTATGTAAAACATTGTTTGGCTAACTAATTAAACTGGATGCACCTTTACGTGAGAACTTTAAAAGACGTATTTTAATATGTATTATCTTGTATAAGTATTGAGCCTTTTTTGCCCTTACTTGGAGCGAAAATAATTGTGTTCGCTCAACCACAAAGCACCAATTTTTAATTCCTTAATATACCGCCTGATTTACGAAAATTGGAAAAAAAATCTAAGTAAATTTCCCTACAGAAAATTACTACCAATAATCATGCCATTGTTTATTTATTGAAAAATATGGCCTGGAAATGTCGTTTCCACTTCATTCGAACATAGGGTGACTTTCTTTTGGACTCAATTGGGAGTCCTTTGAGCCGACAACAATACATTGGGGACTGGATGCACACAGCATCTTTTGTGTTTTAAATTACGTTATAGCGCTTAAGAAAGGGCCGAATTGAGTTGAAGCTTATTGCAAATTCAAATGAAGTTAAATATTCCAGGGTAGGTAATACGGTTGGGATTTAACTAATATTTAACCTTAAATGTATTCTTTGCATTTGAGTACCGGTCTCAACTGTAAAGGAGGGAAATGAAATGCAAATATTGCGATGAATATTTTAAATTGCAAAATTATTTATTTTAAAATTATTTTCGTGCTTTCATGGTTATAAACGGTATTTCAGTAAGTCCGCTTTCGCTGTTATCTAATTTATGCGGCTAGATTTAGAGCAGAAGCAGCCGTTTGTATCAACAAAAGGTACAAGCATGTACATTTTATCTCTGATATTTGGTAACAATTTGAATTATACCGTTAATCTACTTTTGCCGATGTTACCGTTAGTTACGAATCATCGTTTTTCATTGGAACTGTATGCTGAATATTACAAAGAATTTTTCTGACAGCGAATTCTGTTCGAATCGTTACCACTAGATTATCTCTTATCGGAAGCGACTTTATCTATTAGAACAAAAATGTCAGGAAATACAATGAACTGTACCTATATAAAAGGAAAAATGTTTACACTGCGTTAGTATTCAATAGAGACGAACGTAAAACGATTAATACGCATCAATTGTCCAACTGATTCAGAAAAAAATAAAAAAACTGATTTTATTTCAAATAGACGAGAAAGGAAGGAATGTATTAAATAGCTACTTAATGCAGCATTAATAAATATGCGGAATTTACGTATAACATAATGTCCACATTTTCACGTGAATGGCTTTCTAATATTCGGGAAACAAACCCTTTGATGGAGTATCAGAATCTAAGCTAATTAAAATCAATGTTTGTAATGCCTCAGTGGTGCGGTTCCAGATTATCACTATTATTGCGCTTTGAAATGGGGAATTACACAGACTAGTGCACATTTCCAATAACTTGATTTTCAGTTCAATTAACTGATTGAAATTCACACACAAAAATTTGTAATGCCCAATTTACGAAAATATTACCATCTTGGAATGTTACATTATATGATCGCTGCTGGTGACATTCTCCAGCAAAAACGACACACTAATATTAAGCAACACATTTGATAAGCTGATCATATAATTTTATATCGCATTTTGCATTATTCATTAACTAGCGTTGGCTATTTGCCGATTTTATAGCTATATTTTATTAAGTAGTGGTGCACAATGTTAAGACAAAATTATCTGATCTGACTGGCATTGACCTTGTGAAAACATTTAGTATTCAAAACGTTTCGGATGGCCGCAAGGGTTCAACCATTCCAAGAACCAAACCAAGAGCTTTTTGTGTCCGAAAATTCTAAACTGAAAGGGATTGTTTCGCGGCTTAAGCAAGCAAATAATTTTTTGGACTAAGAAAAATTTACTTTCTTTTTCAAGTGCCGCCAAAAGTAGTAAAGTTTTCTTGTTTTTCAAGTTTTTTTTTACTCGCTTTGTCTTCACTAGCTGGTTCCATGAACTAGGAGGTAGCAAATACTCTAAGAATTACCCTACATCTTAGTGACCTGTCCAGATATGCATGATCGATTTTCCTAAAATTCTACACATTGCCGATTCCTCAGGTGTAAGGAACTAATAGATTGGCATTTTATATAGTGAACTTTTAGAAGTTCGGTAGTCTTTACTCCCTTTGAATTTCTTTGAACTTAACTTGATATGTACTTGTTCACTTTATGTTGTTCATAGCTAATGCTTCAATAATAAAATTCCGAAATTTGCTCGAAATGTTTCTCGAATAGGGCACGTCAGGGGAACGAAGAAATGCGTGGTTGTAATTCAATATTTACTTTCTATTCAATACGATTTATTCATTTTCATATTTTCGCAAAATTCTTATAGGGTGTAATGCGTAAGCTTCTTTACGTACAGTCGACAGTACAATATTATTAAATTTCCTTTTCAAATGATGATACGTACCAATTTTATATTCTAAATACAATTGTCTCTGGATTGGGGCGCATGTTGAAAGTATTAAAATTCCTTAATATTCTCAATATAGGTATAATTTGACGATGAAATGCCAGCCATGGCCGCTTTGTTGCTGGTTTGCAGGCAGCTTAAAATTTAATGTAGCTGAACAAGTTCCTAATTTGAAATTGCTGCCATAATGGATGCGTATTATGAAATTCTTGCCAGATATGTGAGCATGTTGTGAGCAACTTGAATGTAGAAAAAATTTGGGCACACTTGCAAAATACTTGAAATAATCCAAGCGCTTGTTTCAATTCATTACAAAACTGAATTTGCTTGCATTATTGAAAGGAATAATTTGTAGATGAGTTTTGTACTATCGGAGTGAGTCTATTGATTATGCATGCATATAGTCAAATCTCAATCCATTTAATTTCGCGACGCAAAAGCTGCGGAATATCCGCAATACATTCAGTAAAACATCAATCGTTTAGATGCTAACGACATTTACCTCAGGCTGTTTCGGCAGTCGTTCCTGAATAAATGCCAGATTCACTCGAATTGGATTGTTTGTCATACAGAATAAACAGCAATCGAACCACTTCAATAACTAGGACTTCAAAATGGGGTCATCTACTAACATGCACATATCGAATAAACCAATTTGAGTCAAAACCATTAATTCTGGAAGAATTTAAAGCTCTGATTTTTTTCTGAATACGTGTGTGATTCAAGCTTGATAAGCATAGATCTTCTCTCGAAGAGTGGAACAAAGTTGACTGTGGAAGACCTGGTTTAGAATAAAGGGAAACAGTGCAAAAACATGGAGTATTTACTATTATTATTACTAATTTTATTTAGGTGCTCGTATCCATCATTAAGACGCGTTTTCCACAATTGCTTTAATCTATTCGTCGTGTTTTCTTACTGCTAGAAGCATGTACACGTTTTTCCGTTTCGTGTTTTTTGCGTTCTACTAATATATACTTTCAAGTTAAAAATGGGGCTGTCAGAAACAATGTACAGCAGCAGCAATCAGTAAAAACATTTGGAGAACCGACAGCGAGTAAGAAAAAGAGTAGCAATTTGAATACAATGTGAAATAAATGCTCAACAAAATCAACGTTACACAAAATTTGGACTAAGTTTGGAACTGGATGAATTCTGATTGCTGCTAGCAATTTTATTTCCGTTTGAAGCGTTGTATAGTCCAATTCTTTTTCGGTTTCGGTGTTCTTGCAAAAAAATCGTGCTAAAGGTAAATTGATGAAAGAACCACATTACCTCAGTTGGACAAATAAACGTTTTTTTCCAATTAGTACATAGATACAACCTCGAATCTCAAAAAAGTTTTTGAATTTTTCGTTCATCTCGTTTATTTACAGAGTGGTTTCAGAAAAATCTACTTTTTGGTCACTGACTAGTCTGAGCCAAAAATTTAATATAGCGAGTTGCATGAATGTACGAAATATTTGAACGTGAACTTGCCAGAATCACAAATTTTGAGGGCAATTCTGGTTTGGGAATTTTTTTCTGCCAACCCTGTATATTGAGTTCTCGTCTTAAATGATCGATAAAGTTTTCGATTCATCATGAGCCCTAAATTTTGAAAATCGATCTAAGAACAGGAAAGTTATCGCTGCTAGACTAAAAAGTTGACTTTTTTCACACCATCATGGAAGAAAAATAGGTAGGCCAAAACTTCGAATAATCGTTTTAAGTTACAAGCGTTATATTGGCCGTGTATCGTTAATTTTTTCGAGCAGCTTACCTACATTCATTTTTAATTTTTCAAATTTCAAAATGAACGATTAGGGCAATTTTTAAGGAAAAAACGTCAACCGATTCTTCCTTAAAATGATCTAAAATGTATATCCACTGATTTTGATTGTTCTTCGATGCTGTGTGTAAAAAATCGATATAATAATTCCGTCCTGGACTGTAAATTCTGCTTTGTCTCGGTTTATAAGCGGGTAAAATTGTACTTATTCAATTAATAAGGGTTAGTAATTAATGTTTTTTTAAAATACTAATTACATTTTGTATTTTTAGCAATTTTTATTTTTTGGCAGTGAGAATCGGTAGGTACATATATTTTATGAGTTGTGTGATCGTAAAATAATGAAGTGTTTTTATGAGAATATTTTAAACTGTATTTTTTTTTAATAAAAAATTGTTTTTTCGGATTTTATTTACACGCTATCCGAAATTTTATCCGCTTTTTGAAATTTGGTAACTGGCAAGTTTATGTGTTAGTAAACACGTATTTTCGATATCCAACGATGAAATAATATATTGTTCAAATCGATAAAAAAATTAAAAATGTACAAGAGTTGTAAGTTTGTTACCCGAATACGTTGTAAGTACAAAAATATATCTATACAATCCAAATGGTACACGATCCCACCGAAAAAATTAAAATTTTAGAGTGGTACATAAAACAATAGTACTCAGATAACTGAGCAGAGGATAGAATAAAATACGTGTTCGAACACATCACGATTATAGAAAAATTAGGTTTTAAACCTTTTTTTCAAATGCATTTATAAGTTAATAAACGATCTGCTGACCACTGATGATTTATACTTCAGCATTATTTGCAAGCAGCGAAGCTGAGCTGCAAATTCTATTAAAACGAATGAATCAGGAAGCGGAAAAAGGAAAAGCAATTGACCCAATTTGAAGAATAATTTCAAAATTTTACATTAGAAGCAAGATATGACGATTACTGTTTGAAAGTTTCAATATGTTTTGAGAAATATTCGATTAAAGACTGTACAACTCAAATGCATTAAAGCGTTCATTAACATGTTTTATTTTTCATTTAATTGTACACGTTTATCAGTTGTTTTACCACTCCGAAGCACTAAATTTAATCCGCTTCTCAAAACTCGCTTCTTTTGCAAACATTGCAATTCACTTACCATCAGTTCACCTTACCCGAACAGCGTTGTGTTTGTTTTGTGACAATAATTGAGGAACTTCCTGACTGCCCGTAAATCTCTGTTTGCATTTATATTTTCTTATTGTTCTTAGAACTTCCGGTTCGACTTTCTATAAAATATACCATTCCGAATATGCACCAGACACGACAATGCAAATTTGAAGAAACTGGAGCACATGCATATTCATGAAAGATGTTAAAGTTCATGACTTTCTAGGTATTAATTTGGTTTTAATGCGCATTTGTTTCCTGAGAGAAACCAGCTGAAAGAGATGCTGATTTTTTTGTTGTTAATGTTTTTATTGTGCATTTGACTGACTTCAACTTATCCACTTAATCCAACTATTTTATTTCGTTAGTTTTTATTCATGTCGCTTACTGTACTGGATGAAAGTTGAAACTTAAGAAAATTGGACACTCACCTTGGGGACGCAAGTCTTGTTTTTCTTGTAGACTCTCCAAAGACTAGAACTGACTCATCCTTTATGCCGCTTACATAAAAAAATGATTAGAACTACCTTTTTAAAAGCGGTTATTTTGCACTACATAATGGCGTAAGAATTACTACATTCTGCGATTGGTAAAATATTTTTTTAATAACAGAAGAGCGTTTAGAACTCATGAGAAATTGTCTAATAATTGTAGAATTGTCTAATAACTGCAGCTTGAACAAATTCAAATGTTCATTAAAGTTTTTATAAAAGAAACAAATTGTATGTACTAATGCTTATACGAAAAAATTGCAATATTTTTCTAACTACTGAAACAATAGTGTTTCAACTCGAAAAGGTAGAATAATCGTAATTCAAAATGTTCCTTTTAATCCCCCGCCTATGAGGGACACAAGTACACAATTTATATCAATTTACACCAACATTTCGTGTCATTAATAACAGTCATCTACAAACCCAATTTGAAGGTACGGAAATTGCGAGGGAAAATGCTTTACATCGTGGAGAAACATATTACAATGCTTCCTGAAAATAATTCTATACAATTCTATCTACTCGAGAGATTACTATTTAAAGCCATTTTTAAATGATAAATTGCAAGGAAAATCCTTATTATTAGAGCACGAACTGGAAAATTAATTGGCGTACAATTAGCGAAACGTTTGTTCTCGAATTTCATTTTTCTGTTTCAAATCGGCGTTTGAATGAATCTCTCGGATAAGAAAATTGATGTTTGGAAAAATGTACGGCATATTAACGGTGCATTAACCAGACTACCAAGTTTGAACGACTAAGCAATTTATGGCAAAATTAATTTGCATGGTAAACGCTGTTCTTTAATAACCGGGCTATGTCTTTGCGCCCGAGAGAGCTAAAAGGGATTTATCTCATTACTCGTAATCCGTATTAGTGGGTGTCTAAATTTCGTGATCAAAGGAAAGTTCATCTCATTCTAAAGTAAATCTGTGTTTTCAGATCGTTAGTGCTTAATTTTTAAGTAGATTAGTAATTAGTGATTTTTATGTATGTTTTCGTACAGAATAAGCACAAACGCATAGCGATTTAGGAATACGTAGGAATTACTTGAGTTTTGAAATGTTTTTGTTGATTTTAATCAACTTCAATTTGATAATAGCTAGTTGCTCAGGAGAACTGTTTCATTTTTCTTTTATTACCTGAGAAAGATGACCCTAATCTCTTTTTGTGACTTTACTATTATTTTATTGAGGAAATTTTTCACTTCTTAGGAAATTTAAATTGAAAAATAATAAGAAAAAGGACAACTTTGACTACTATGTGTGGTAGAATTGTCCAAAGAACATTCTTACTTCATACACAAGCAGATGTATTTTTCAAATAATTTAAAAATTAGACGGAATACTAGGTCCAAATATATACCAATTTAATTCCAATTATTCATCTCTTTTTGCATTAACGCTGAAGTAAATATGCAAAGTAACAGTGCATCATTTTACTTGCTTTAAGTGAATTTCGCCGTGCCTTAAGGGTTGAATTGCATTTAAGAGCGTTTACTTGCTGTTTTGCAGTTCTATAATACTTAAAGTTCAGGTCTGTGGGCTAAAACTGTATTCCGCGTTTACTACTTTTCCTAAGTTTTGCTTGAAAAGTTTTCAAAAGAAGCTCTTAGATGTTTGGAAAGATATGGAATAGACTTAGAGTGGATACAAAATGAGTTTTAACAAACAAAACAAAACAATTTTAATTCAAAATACGGGCCGCATGTTTATAAGGTTTCTTAAAATATTTTTGCTAATTTCAAATTGTGTGTCGTTTGCCTGGAAAATAAGTGGTGGAATATCTAAGGAGCTGAGGAATATTTGCAAAAAAATATTCACACTCAAAAAATGGTTTTGCTTATGTCTTCAAATAGTAAAAAAATTATTTGGTAATTAAAATGTACAACGCGATTTATAATGATACACATAAATGTATGTAAATTACATATATACAGTGTCCCAACATTGTAGATCCACAATGTTACAAAAAGTCTATTATTTCAAAATCCGTCAATTATGTTCAAAGCAACAAGACTGTTACTGTTTTCATCGGTAAATTAATTAGAATTGAACTTATTTAAAAAAGCCATCAAATATTGAACTTGTTTAACACATGATGGGAATAGGAACTTGTAAGATCAATATTCTTGTTAAAGTTAAAGTTAAAGCGTAATAATTTATAAATGTATCAGGAATACGTAAAATGTGAGTTAATTCCCTTTTGAATGTAAAATGCATATTTTATTTACAACATTTTTTATTCTTCAATTGCTGCACTTGCCTAGCTGGTATTTACAATATCATTATCTAATCCTACAAAAATGGCAATTAGTTTATGATAACTGTACTACGAAACATATTGTGACACTCGATTTTATCTTGCTCGACTGCAGCTTGATCTGGATTATTTACCTTGTTTAATTTTAACTTCGATTCAAGAAATGACATTAAATTTTCCGCTCCATCACTTCTGATAGAAACATCAACATTAAAATCTCCATTTAAAATGAATGGAAATTTATGGCAGTTTTGGTCAAGGCGAGTAGTTTTCGTCCGAAATGAACTCAGAAATCGTGCAAAAAGGAACGAATGATCCAATTTCATAGCAACGTACTGGAGCTCGTTCACTAGAGCTGAAGTCCTTTATAGGAATCCCGAATAACCATTGCGACATGCGAACTATCCGAAATAAAATGAATTTGTTCGCAGGTTCGCAGTTGCTAACGTATCAGCAACACAATAGTTTTTAAGAAAATCATCCATTATTGTTAACAGTTGTATAATTACGCTGATTATTATATTATAACCCAGTGTAAATGTGCTTATTTGATACATGACAAATTCGCACGAAAAAATAACTTCCAGTAGACGTTACAAAATCTGACGAAATTCTTCCAAAGGACGTCCGGCCTAAACTTCCACCTTCCTTACAATGGTTCGTGCATATTCGCACGAATTATTTCGGATCTAGTGGACGCACCTCTATACATTGCAATTAATTCAATGATTATCTCATATTCGCACGATTTCTGACAAAAGCAGTTCGGACGCGTTCAAATGATACCGGCCCACGAACTACACACTATTATATTCACAGGGACGGACAGACAACACACTATTATATAGACGACGGGCCTAATGGAACCAGATGGAACAAGGGCGGTTATGTGCGTGCGAGAGAGAACCGCGTAGCTATTTGTTTTTAACTGACTGAAGAAGACATGACTTCAACAATTAGTTTTGGTCGTAACATGTACATGTACAAAACCAGGAGTTCCGAAAATGTTCCAATGCAAAAGGATGATTAATCAGAAGCTACTTTTGTTACAAACATTTCATAAATAAACAGTGTAATAATGAAGAATTTATTTTGTTTTGCACTTTGAGACCTAAAACTCTGCAGTTTTCTAACCAAGGCAGATAGGCAAAAAATTACATGAAGTACTGGCTTCATTTGCAGGTCTTTTGTATGTCCTATCATTATTGATCAACAATTCCAAGACACAACATTATTGCTTCATTAGTGATTAAAAACCATTTATTGCCTACTTTGCTGAACAAGCCGATACTTTAAACTTTGTTAATTTAGTGTCATTTATCGCCAAGTTTTATTTCGGTAGAAGTATTTGAATTTATTTGGATCCCAGCTGTTTTAAAATAAACAGAATCAAAAAATCAAAAGAGATAGACTTTCGACGCCATTCCTTGAAATTAATGGGTTTTTCGGGTTTTCCGGCCGTCGTTGGGTAGAATTGCTTCTTGACGTTTCGCAAGCACGAGTGGCTTGCATCTTCAGAAGTGGTTTGCTTGAAGGCTTACACTGTTCAGTGTCACGGCCTAAAAACCCGAAAAACCCATTAGTTTCAGTTCCAAAAAAACCGGGAAATTAAAGCCACTGAATCAAAAAAGTTAATTATTATTTTGATGATAGATAATTTTAATTATTTTATATAATTTTGTAATAAGTTAATACGATTTAAATCGCCGGAAATTCGTTTAATGTAAAATAAAAAGTGCCTTTAAACAATGTAATTACTTTACATTTATAATGTATCGTGGTTAGAATAGGTGCATGAACTTTGCAATTGTATCCCACAGAAAACATAATTTATACTACATTTCAGATTTAAACATTTTCTTCTATTTTTCCCGGAGTTTTCGCCTAAGGAACAGTAACAACGTGACTAAGGGTAGATTTCTAGATGCTATTGGGATTATTTCCACTT
>NW_026018916.1:11784703-11785937 GCF_020466585.1 Dendroctonus ponderosae | reverse complement strand
AGCAACTTTTTGAGGTTTAAAAACATGCAAGTTTAGAGGCTAATTGCGCGGTTTAGAAGTATTTCCTTATAATTTAAAACATATCTACGCGTAGACCATGATGTTCTGTTAGAATCGCTGAAAACTGTTTTCCAAAATTCGCAGCGGGTAGTGTACAGCATCGATTTCTGTGGAACCCAGTAGCTGTCAAAACTTTCACATTTTTACGAATAACTCGGAAATCGTAAATTTTTCAGGTAAAACGTTTGACACAAACTTAACTTAAATTTTGACGACAAATCTGAAAATGAATGAAAAAAGGGGCGGTTCCATTTAAAAAACCAAAGTTGGTAACTACCACACGTTTATGATACACCCCGTATATTGGAAAGTAATTTTAAAATGTGGACCTTTCAAACATGAAAAACTTTCGTAGGACGTATTTTCTTGTAAAGTTCATATTTACTGAGATATCGCACTTTGACGCACTATTGAGCAACCCTGTATAGACGACGGGCCTAATGGAACCAGATGGAACAAGGGCTTCAACAATTAGTTTTGGTCGTAACATGTACATGTACATGTACAAAACCAGGAGTTCCGTAAATGTTCCAATGCAAAAGGATGATAATTCAGAAGCTACTTTTGTTACAAACATTTCATAAATAAACAGTGTAATAATGAAGAATTTATTTCGTTTTGCACTTTGAGACCTAAAACTCTGCAGTTTTGTAACCAAGGAAAATTACATGAAGTACTGACTTCATTTGCAGGTCTTTTGTATGTCCTATCACTATTGATCAACAATTCCGGGACACAACATTATTGCTTCATTAGTGATTAAAAACTATTTATTGCCTACTTTGCTGAACAAGCCGATACTTTAAATTTTGTTAATTTAGTGTTATTTATCGCCAAGTTTTATTTCGGTTTAAGCATTTGAATTTATTTGGATCCCAGCTGTTTTAAAATAAAGTTTCAAAAAATCAAAAGAGATAGACTTTCGATGCCATTCCTTGAAATTAATGGGTTTTTCCCGTTTTCCGGCCGTCGTTAGGTAGAATTGCTTCTTGACGTTTTGCAAGCACGAGTGGCTTGCATCTTCAGAAGTGGTTTGCTTGAAGGCTTACACTCTTCAGTGTCACGGCCAAAAACCCGAAAAACCCAATAGTTTCAGTTTAAAAAAAACCGAGAAATTAAAGCCACTGAATCATAAAAGTTAATTATTATTTTGATGATATATAATTTTAATTAT
>NW_026018916.1:11772421-11783704 GCF_020466585.1 Dendroctonus ponderosae | reverse complement strand
TTTAATTATTTTATATAATTTTGTAATAAGTTAATACGATTTAAATTGCCGGAAATACGTTTAATGTAAAATAAAAAGTGCCTTTAAACAATGTAATTACTTTACATTTATAATGTATCGTGATTAGAATAGGTGCATAAACTTTGCAATTGTATCTCACAGAAAACATCAAATTCAATTCATAAATATCCACCAGAATTCTTATAATAATTGGAACCTTTAACGCATTTGTTTCTGCCAATCAATACTTGCATAACTTATACTACATTTCAGATTTAAGCATTTTCTTCTATTTTTCCCGGAGTTTTCGCCTAAGGAACAGTAACAACGTGACTAAGGGTAGATTTCTAGATGCTATTGGGATTATTTCCACTTCCACAAGCCAATATCATTGCAGATTATCAGAGGAAAGTTTAACACSTTAAACCACCATCTCAGTTAATTTYTTAGCTTTTCAATTTAAGTTGTGGGCAATTGGGCGTAGGCTCTGGTGTTTACGTTTTCACTAATATTCAAATCTGGGTTAAAAAACTGTAAACGCGCATATACTTTTACTTTTTACTACAAAAAACACCGTTAATAACATTTGTAAAATTKTATATTTTTTAAATATTTTCAATCAGGAATCAGCTTAGAGRTGCCTCTATCTAAAACATCCGAATATTACTGAAAAGGTAACACAAAATCCTGTCTAAATTGGCACTTTGGGATATCGTATCTACCCCTAATCCAGCCGGTATTACGTATTTAAATGGTCCTTGTGATCGATAAGTTTCACTCGAATCAAATCGATGGTTAATAATGCAGAAATAGCTGGTATGACGTACAAGTATGTACATCAATATCAAGAGGATTTATTCATCAATATGGAGCCCTGTCCATTGCAAGAGAGCTATTTATGGACGCTGTAAATGTTATTAAATGATTTGTTGAACCCCGCTGTTTTATTAATGGGTTGCTAGTAAGACAACAACAGTAAACAGATCTACTTGCGGAATACACATTTCCGAATGTTATTCTTTTTGCGATTATACAAAACCATTGGATTTTTTATCGGTAAAAAGTAAAAGAATAAACCGTGCACATTGCATTTGTTATTAGCAAGCGCTTCTCCAATATCTCATAATATCCACCAAATAAACACACGTATTATCCATATATCTCCCTTTTGCTGAATGGTATTGTTCGACTTATCTAATAACTCTGCTAATTCCCATCGGTAAGGCATTTATTTACAGATGCATCCGTACTTGCTTTAAATCATTTTATTCAAACTTCAAATCGGATGAATTCGCTTAAATTAACTGCTTCGTTTAATTCCCTATTATCTGATTCTGCAGTTTCTTCACAAAAGAACTCGATTGCAATTTGAGTGGTTCCAGTTTTCTATGTTGGAACTATCATTGTTAGAAATCCTATTATTTCCATGTGAAATGAATCCAAATATATTACTGTCTTAGCAAATATGGAATCCGGCAATTAAAAAAGTATTTGAAATATACCAAGTAAAATGAAGTTTAATGAAATATTTAATATTATAAGTCCATATTTACGTCCAAAGTTGTAATTTATATAGAAATGCATTACACATTAGTTCTGCGAAAGGGTAATAAAACTTTGACATGTTTATGTATAATATTTGTTAGTTTACAGTTCAAGTTGTAAGTTAAATTATAGTGTGGTGTGAATGGACAAGTTTCTAAGGAAATTTTTGACCATTTCAAAAATTCAAAAGCCACATTCTCTACATCAAAGAACTCGAAAATAATTTGGCAAAACAATCAAATTTGACGATCTATTTTTGATTGCCCGACAGCTGTTAACTAAATATAACAGGTAATATTGGACTTCCATTATTTTATTTAGACTGGTGATATAAATACGGCAAAATGTTTAATTGAGACTTTTCGTAATCATTATGTAATGAGCTAATCTTAATTATGATTATTATTGTCGTTGCTACAATTGATGATATCCACCTTATAAAAGGCAAAAGCTATAAATCTATCAGGGACTAGAACTAACTGCATATTGTTAAAATTGTTTATGTGTCTCAGATTATATTAACTGCGACTTAATGATCGTCTTTACGTGAAACAACATTTCAACAGCACTGAAGAATTATTTACTGCCTTTACTGGGTGTGCATCTAAGCTGAGTTGTTTCGGAGATTTTCCGCAGATTAAGGTGACATTAATTGAATATAGTGGAAGCTCCCAGCCAGGCTGCATTTAATTAGGATATTAAAATATTCCTTACTAGTCATGGTGAGTTGGTCGATATAAATACACGTCTAGACAAAAATAAATCGTATTTTTTTTAATATAAATAATCTGTAAACGTCTTCTGTTTCTGTTTTTTGCTATAATCATGGCCGTTTTCGATTTTCGTGGTTGTTTCCGTTTAGTTCCGTCCGTTTTCCGAAACTTGTTGCTGGTTTTCTTTGCATTTTACATATTTTTATCGTAGTGAGGAGCGAGCCAAACCCCCAACCTGGAGGTACAGGACATTTTTCACTCAGGGTTATCTTCATTTAACCTTCGATAAGCCAATATGCACTACATGGCAGCAGCTTCGCCGTAACCCTGGCAAAAACCCTAACCCGGTCAGATGAATCCTGATTTTTTAACGAGGCTGTTACTCCTCCCCTTGGCCATTTTCCAACCTGGCTTAGGACAGGCTTCGGCGGGTTTTAGTGAATAGTTTTAATTTTAGTCCTAGTGAATCATAACTCCATATTTGGCTTTTGTGTTTCCTATTTCTCCAAAGACTTCAGTGGTATGAGTGTTTTATTGCTCGAATGGTCTTTTTGTTTGGTTCATCAGGTTTTATGATCAAATGCGATCGAGAAACAAATTAATTGATTGAACATGAAATTAAATTTAAAGAAAACGAATTCTAACTGCGAATCAACAAGATTACTTTCTATATTTAAAAATTGGTTAAAAATTTGATTTTTCCTTTTCAACACATGTTGATTTCTTATATTAAAGTTCATATTTCTTATAATGACCGACAGGCACAACCAGCTCCATGTTTTCTCTGATATTTGAAAATATTCAGGAAATTTAGTTTCCATCTATCCTGAAGAACAGAAATGAACAAAAGGTATATTGTGGGACTTAGCGAACCATATAACAAACGTCGTCTGAAGAAGACTCTTCAGAGTGTGATAATTGCAACTGCTAAAACTAAGGCGCTTGTAGAGAAGCTAGCAAAGATATAAGCGTCTTATCAGTTAAACTGTATTATCTAATAACACGGTCCTTTAACAAGAGCAGCCCGCAGAAATCAATGACAATGCTATCCTAATATGGGTAAAACGATAAGCAGACAAGTTTCCTATGCCATAGGGACTGACTGCATTTGAACCCAAAATTGCAGAATGAAATGAAATATTTGTTGCATTTTGGTCTATATTTACTCGCTGGCTTTGGAAGTTAGAAAATATTGAGAAAGATAATAATATAGTAGTAATTTCAATTTTGGAACTCTAAATGAGTGTTAAAAAATACCGATCATTTTCTTAAAGCCTTATGAAAGAGATGAATGCGATTAAGAAAAATCTATCCCTTTAACTATAATAATATTTTGTTGGCTAAAAATGTAATGGAGAGCATAACAAAATAATCAGAGAGAATCATATTCTGTTCCCGATTCTTAAAATGTTCAACGTTTTCTTTTGTAGCTTATGTGATTTTCATAGGGCTTAATTTATGAGCTCGTTATTTTCTGAAAATTTACATTTTATTTAGATTCAGGATAAAATTAGAACTGACTGGGTTCTGTATGCTCATCAGTTTCTGCACAGCTTCTTGATCATCCATTTAAAGCAAATAGTGTTCATCCAGCTCCTAGTGTCGTTTTATGAGATTGCTCATATTTTGACTGCGGTCTTTTAGGTTTCTTGCCTAAACCGTTTTCCACTAGTCTTATAATTTTTCCCCTTTTGACAAATACTTTGATAATTTTTAAGATCGACAAATTTTAGTGTGGCACAGCTGCGATAAATCGGCTAATAATATTTGATCACTTTTATTCAATTACTTGCAAGTGATAAAAATGCTGATTATGTTAACCACCCACCCCGAAAAGATGATTTAGTTCTCGTTTATACGTCTGTCGAAGCGTAACATTTACGTTCGCTGAAGAAATTTAATTTAGACTTGAAACCATTAAAATATTTTTACTTTATAGTGCTATATTTTGCATCGTATAATTTTTCAACGTTTTATCGACTCAACATTTAAAAATATTTTCCAGTCGGGATATTGAAATGTTTCAGCAAAACGGCTCAAAATATAATTTTTAGCTGTTTTATGCCCTTGAAACACTTAATTTTTGTAGATATCGATGTATTGCTGGCTTAATATCCAGAGTGCTAAAAGCGACTAACATGTTTCATAAAATCTGGTTTTTACCAATTCACGAATTTGATAATAAAAATTCGGACCTCTCTGCATACAAATAGTTTTTCCTTTCATCATGACCCACCATGACTCAAGTTATTTGTTATACAAAACTTTCAGCTCAATCAATCAAAGTGAAAATGTTCAACTAATCCAAGGGACAAAGACGATTAAGAGGATAAACCCTCATCTATTTAATGATGGCCCAGAGTCAGAAAATTAAGATACTCTACTGAACAGGGACAGCATGGCCGAAACGACAAATCATTGAAACAGATAAACAATAAAGTCACAGGAAAATAAATATATATTGATGACCACCGTCCTTTCCTGATTAAAAAATTATAAAACAACAAGATAGCTTAAGAGACTAATAACCATATGGATCCTTTCACAATGCTACTACCATAGACAGCGACCCAATCATGTAGATTAATAATATTTCGGAAACATGAAATGATACAGAAAAAATCACGAACTTTTACTTCGAAACTTCTGATTATTATTATTATAACACTTAGTCTGCAATTATTGATTTGTTTTGTTATGATAACTAATATACGAACGCACAAACATGACAAAAATTTCAGAAAGACTAATACACTTACAGAGCAAATGGACAAACAACTCCCACAACTGGACCATACTGAAACTTTTGCCTCACAAGGTCGACAAAACACACCCGTTTTCGTTCCCCAACAGATACTTTACTAGAACACCTACAAACGCAACTGAACTAAGGACTAAGATCTGTTTGTTTTGTAAGCCAAAATTTCTCATCTTTTTATTTTTTTATTTTTTTAGCTGATTAATTTATACGAGTGTTAGGAATAGGAATTAATTTTAGAATAAGCTAGGCTAAGACACATATGTACTAAACAAGGACAGAAAGACCGATTGGGTCGATAGCCTTTTTCTGTAGGAAATAAAGATTATTTATATATATATATATACTATTCCTGACAACAAGAATAATGGTCATAATTTCTGCTTGAATATACCTTACAGGTATAATACATGGCCTTATGTTACCTAAGTCCGACCTGTAATATATCGATTATCTGCTTGTATTAGATAAATATAGTTTATGGACTGGCAAGAAAAGTTTTATTTTGAAGTAATTATAAAACGAAGCAATTTCTGGAAATATCGGCAGCAAAATAGAAAATTCTCAGATGGAAAAAGTCTAATAATAACCTTAAATATTTCATAAAAGAAGATTTTGAAATTCTGAAACAGTTCCGGGACTCAAAGAACCGGTCGAAAGGATCGCCAATCATCCCACGTCGCTTTTGCACAAATCAGTGGGCACAAGTGAAACGAAACAATGTATAAATATTATCAAAGATGACACGCCTCGGGCATTTATAAATTTGATGTAAAATTTATTAAGGAGAACTGTCTGTAGTTAACTGTGTTTTAACTCACTTGATTGATTTTATTTTCGTCTCTGGATTAGACCAAGTGCTATCGAAAAATCAAAGTATGTTGGCTATAAATGGAAACTGGAATCATATTATTTTCAACTGTCTCGCAAAAGGCAATACAATTAAATATTTTAGGTAATTTGAGGAAAAGGTTAGGTATTAACAATTTTATTTTCGCTACCTTGTTGCTTACACGACATGAAATTAACCTGGGGATCGGAATATTTGATTTAAATTCACCAACTTTTTACACACATTTCATTAAATTAATCACGAAGCGGGTGAAAAAACGTATATTTGCTTCACTAATGTGAATCTGTTTATTGATGGTTATTCGAAGTTTAAAGCTCCTCACCCTAATTTTGAAATGGAAATTAACCTTGTTTATGTTGGTTTTGGGTCTTGCAAGTAACCATACATATTCTGGTAAAATTGGATTAATACAAAGTTTGAGAGCCAGGAATTAAGGAAAGCAATCCCCTTTAATTAATTACTAACTAGGAACGAGAACTTTTTTAGGGATTTGAAAACATTTTTTGCATACAGCCAAAGAAAAAAATTCCAGTTATACACCGTGCACCATATAAAATCCAGAAAAATAAACGCAAATATTATTCCCATATTTTTCACTTTTCAGGCGGCTAATAAATTTAATGTTTAACTTTAATTAGCAAAATATACATATTTCAACCGTTCTAGAGTTTCTTTGTACAATTATCTTATGGGAATGCTTCGGGGTTTTGCAAAATTAAATGAGAATAGTTACGGTCCGTTACTAGGAGAATAGCAGCTGCTGCAAAATTAAACTACAGATTAGGTGTAGTGGCCGGCACAACTGCACGTATTGAGCAAATTTGAACACCTCAATTATTCGAAGCAATTGAAATGAAACGGGGAATTAACAAACGTTGTTCATCAAATGCATATTAAATCCTCATCTCTCCAAAGTAAATTTGGAGAATGCTTAGCGAAGAATGTACTGGTGACGTTAAATAACTTTTTTATAGACTTTAATATACCAAATAAAGTACATTTATTCATACATTTTTCATACAACAATTGCGGAAACAAACGGGAAACAAACTCATACAGTGTAAAATTAGAGGTGCATGAAAAAACCACCTAATTCATCGTATGTATTTTAAGAAACTCTATGCAAAATAGAAAATGGATATCTTTTTGTCATGGAATTTTTGATATTGTGCATATGCGAGACTTAACAAAAGTTCGCTTTTCGCACCTTAAATAATCCTGATGTTTGTGCCGTTTTCCATTTGCACCAGCAGGTAGTGAATGTTTTAGAGCGCCTATAAAAAACTCCTTTACGCCTTTTATGCACAAATAAAATGTCATAGTCAGAGTTAGAAGCCTTAAAATAAGGGAAAAATCTTGAAATGTTCTGATATCGTGGGAAACATGTAATATTAGGAATTCGCGTTGATAGTATTAAATTGTTTTGTCTAAGTCAATTTATTAATTAGTCAATCCTGAACTGGAATTTAAATTCCTGCTCTAATTAATAGATACCGTAATACGTATTCCTGCTTGTTCCTGTCATTTCCCTATATTAAACGAAATTCTCCTGTTTGCCAATTAATTTCACGTTGAAGCTGTTATATCTTTAACACATTAGTTGGAACATACCAAAATATTTCGGGTGAATTGAAACAGGAAAATTGCTCTTTTAGTGACAAATAACCTTTTAAAGCTGCACAACTGTTACTTTTATTAGATGGTTAGCTAGCAGTAACATTTTGTGTTCCTTTAAATCGGACAAACCGGACAAATTTTACTTTCGTACAGGACAATATCTAACAAAAAACGAAATTTCCAACCAATTCTACATCGACTCGCTTCATTTTAAATCCATAGATTAACTTATTTTAGAAAGGTTTCAATTAGATCAGTTGTTAACTAATAAACATTTGAGTTCATAAAAGGAACCCTCAGTGACCACAATGGACGGTTAGTCAGGTCAGAAAACACAGAATATTTTTCTGTTCTGCTTATTCTGATAATATGTAGTTAGATTATTAAAAGTTTAATTTTAACATTATTATTAATTATTTTTGAGAATATTTTTGAGTAGATTTCAATTTAAATAGGTTTTGTCTTAAATAGTATTCATATTTTTGGCTTAAATTTGAGGTAGAAGATAAAACAGATATCGTTATCTAACTCATCGAACATGTTGCACCTATCCGTTTAAAATAATCAACGAATGTTTAAGTAAGACTTGTAAATGTTTGATAAAGCAGTTTGGTTCATTATATGTCTTCATAAAATTTCATTATATTTCTCTGATTAGGTTCATTACTTCCGCTACTACATGTTTCATGCATAATTTTGTATTTCATTTTTTTCTGAAAAGACTTCAATGTTCATTTTATTTATAAATGTACACCAAAAAATTTCAATTTAAACTCAATTGGAGCTTGCTGATTTTCCCTAAATACAAGCATATGTTGGGAACGCGAGGCGATGAGCATTACGACAATACGTTAGAGAGATTAATTAAATTCCAACCTACTAATGAAAGATTATCCATTAAACTTAAATGAAACAATTTAATACTGGTAGCAACGAAACCCAACCCAATTTGCTTACATTTGCTAATTTTAAGCACATTTCATTATTTAATGGAAACAAGTGTGTAAGTAGTTTCAATTAAGCCCGGTACACTGAAAGCTCAAATTAATTTCCTATTCCAAAGTGGTAATAAGCTCTGAAGCTTTCACAAAATTTTGACAATAGAAGGATTGACATCAAAGCTGTTCTGAAGCACGCAAAGTTATGCATGATCATGTTTTTACAAGGAAATTAAGTGCGGAAAATTCACAGGCGACCTTCAAATTATCTTAAAATTTTTCAAGCTTTATTAAAATTCTGATGTTAATTGAGTGGTTATCATTTTCATATTTACATATTTGCTAGGAAAAATTGTACAAATGTATGTAAAACTTGAAAAAGAAAAGAGAAACAAGAAAAATTATTCAACTGACAAAGAACCAATTGGAGATTGTTACGAGACCCTTTGTAGCTTGGGAATTCATGCCTACTTTAATGTTATGATGAATTAAACATTTTCTCGGACAACACAACCTTCTTAGAGTAGCATAAAGCAGTTAGTTGTTGGAAAGTTTTAGGAGCATCAGCAAACTGAAATATATTGGCTGCGAATCGGACCTTTATTCTGCAAAGCAAACATTACAACCTGCATGAAAACTTCGGACTTGATTCAAAAGTTTCAGCGATTTAAAGTTTCGGCACAAAAGTTTAGGGCTCCAATTTTAATTAAGTGTTGGTTAAGTAAATTCGGCTGAATATTTTTAAGGGAATATTCTCTCAACACGCTTGACTTGGCTTAAGCAATCGCTTATGCAGAAAAGAACTTTTTGAAATAGTTACGGTCGATTGGGATATTGGGAAAATAATCCGCATGTTGGCAATATGAGATTTGAGAATGTTGCAATTTTATAATTTATTAATAAATTAAAATATTAAAACTGCTTGTCCCTCAGACAAAATCGCTCAAATTGATTTATTTACAACATTTATGTACAATCTACTTGCATTCAGACACATGTCGAATTTGTGTCGCATTAATTAATCGATTTAAATAATTTTGTTGATATTTTATCATGTGGAAGTTATTTTATGAAACAATGCTCCAACGCAATCATTATTATTTAGCTGAGTGACTACGAACTGCATGTATTAGCCACAAAAAACTTTTGCACGTAACGGAAACTAGTTTATTGGATTTGCCTGATCCGGTATTCAAACAGGACAAATGTACAACAAAAAAGATGATGCAAATAGAAACATATTGGAATGAAGTGAATTGGCTGTTTGTGTTGTTCCCTTTGGAACGATCGGCAAAAGCATGTTTTTATTGGGGACGCATAAAGAAGTTTATTTGCATCGAAACGATCTCAATGACTTTTTGCAAATCTAGCGGATGCAAATTAAAGCTTTGTTCAATAGCCAAAAAGTGAATTTAATTGAAAATACTTGTGCGTTTCACAGGTGTAATGTTCTTCATTAGGAGTCAATGAGTTTGGCTCTTACCAATGTTAATATGGAAAGGTTTTATTGATTTGAAATGTTCAGGACGCTTTCACGAAAAGCTGGATTAATAATTTAATTAAACACATTTAAAATATGTATCCGGATTTTTTAAGATAAAGAAACTGCAGGGAAATTGAGCAAAAAGAGAAATATGTGCAAATTGCTAAATGGGCAAAAATGTACAGTTATTGGTCACATTTCTATAGTTATTAGACAAGGTTCCGACAGTAATTGACCATGTGAATTGGAAGGGTAATAGTGCTACAAAAATGAAAAAACAAATTGATTTAATACTTAAACAAATAAATTTGCTTATCTTCATTACTTATCTTTATTGGTTAAAGACAGTTGGTATAATTCAGCTACAGTTTTCATTCTGCACAGAATTTTCAAAGTGCTGCATTCAAAAGAAAATTATTAACTTTATATAAAGCTTCTTTCTTTTTTTCAGAAATTTGGGCATTATGGGTTGGGACCAGTGGCTGACCATCTAAAGAGCGAGTTAGACGACCCATAAAAACAAACTAAATATTCAACATGCTGCAAAACCTGACGCAAAGAATTTTAAACTGAAAATGAGGTACTAAATTGAGGAGGAAAATCTTTTGATCATGATCACTAAGGATATCCAGTTGGTGACAAGCTACTCTCCTTTGAACAATACCAATCTAAGTGACTATCAGACAATCGACAACGTGAAAACCAGTATCGCATCCGATTCATTTTCCTGCTTAGAGTTGCAATCGGATAAAATTAATTTTTTTCGTTTTATCACTAATGGAGTACTATTGAATTTTGTTGGAGTGTTTGGTCTGATGGGAAACATGATATCGATGATTATCTTGTCAAGACCGCAGATGAGATCCAGCATAAATTATCTACTGATCGGATTAGCCAGGATTGATACCGGGCTGATTATTACCAGTATGCTGCTGTTTGGATTGCCAGGGATTTATCCATACAGTGGGTCATTATTCAACTACTATTACAAGTAAGTATTTGGGAAATTATAAAGTATTTTTTGCAAAAGCATTATTCCGGTCGTAACTCTTTCTAGGCAATTCGACGATTTTCAATTGTCCTGAAGATCTAAATCTCAATTAAATTAACTGACATTTAGAAGTAAAAACAGGAAAATAAAACGCGCAAATTTAAAAAAATCTTAAAATAAACCGGCATTATGACCATTCAACACTATTGCGATCATCATTGAGTGGGGCATTATGAGTAAACACCCTGCACAAAATTTCGTAGTTTTCGTCCAATCCGCTTCTGAAACATTCGACCGTTCCATGATTTTGAAATAGACTTTAAACTGGTGAATTTTTCATTTTAAAAGCGGATCGACATATACAGTGTTATTCACGCTATACGGC
>NW_026018916.1:11769778-11772321 GCF_020466585.1 Dendroctonus ponderosae | reverse complement strand
CAGAGTTTATCCTCACATTGCCGGTTTAGTGTACCCTTTGGCCACTATAATGCAGACTGCTTCTGTGTATCTCACAATGACAGTGTCTCTAGAACGCTACGTAGCTGTGTGTCATCCTCTAAGAGCTCGATCGCTATGTACATATGGAAGGGCGAGAATCTACCTTGTAGGAATAGTGATTTTCTCAGCACTTTACAATATCCCGAGGTTTTGGGAAGGCAAAGTGAAATCCGAGTGGGTGGGTGAATACAACACGACAATCTATTGTCCGATGCAGTCCACCTTTAGAGACAATGAGATTTATCAGACTGTGTACATCCACTGGCTCTACCTGATTTGCATGTATTTGCTGCCATTCCTTTCCCTGGCAATTTTGAATGCAGCCATCTACAGACAAGTAAGTGCAGATTTTACTTTTAGCTACCTACTTTTTTAAATGTACCTACGCAAAAGTTTTTTAAGTTTATGCCACCAAGCGACAGTTAGCACATTTTCATTATACATGAACGTTTAATGATCTGTATAGATTGTGCTTGAAAATCCAGTATTTAACGTAAATAGATTTGCTATTAAAAAAACTTCAGATTTAGGAACCATCTGATATCTATGGCGTTGCAGGAAATCGAATTAAATCATAAATTAGATTTTGTCGGAGTATTTTTGGGAAAATCTGTTTTGCATATTTTCAGCATTGGTAAAACTGCATTATTACGTGTAATAACCCAAAGCATTTAGACCAGTACCTTAATTTGACTTTTTCAGTTTCAAAATGTAGTTTTTCAATTGAATTCCCAAGGGAATGAAATACGAGTTTCATTACAAAACCACAATTTTTCCTGATACTTTTCAATTTCACTTTAAAAGCTCACTTTGAAACATCAGTTTTCATTGCTTACAAAAATAATTCGACCTTATGTGAACTACCACTGCGCTCAGAATGACTTCAACCATTAACACTTCAGTGGCGACCATTTTCACTTTCTTCGGCAACTTCGGTTTGACTATCTGAGAATTAATGTGCTTGTATTAAAAAAAACAAAAAGTTTTCCATATAAATGATGGGACCCCATTGGAGTATCCACAAAAAAGGTAAAATTTAACCATATTCGACATTTTTATACATTTCCAGTTTTGGGAAACATAATAAAATAATTAAATGAATTGAAACGCTAACTGATTCTTCAATCGAGTAGGTAAATTCTAGTCCGTGTAACAATGCGAATACTTTTAGTAACATAGCTGGTTAATTTATTAATTAATAGGAAAATTGAAAGTGCTACTTCAAGAGCTGCTACACTCAAGAAATAATCGCAACTTTTTCAGTTTTTCCGTACCATCCAAGAAGTTTTATTATGTAACGAGCGACGAAAACACGCACAAAATTGAAAGCTTTTATTAAAATAGACAGGGTAAGCTGCTGTTTTCCAGGGTCCCACTTCGAGAATGAGAAAGGTGACTAAAGTGACCAAGGGAAATAATTCAATCAACATCATACATAAAATTTTCAAACCAATTTTCTCATTTATTAAGATACAGATTAACGGAGAAAGGGTGTGTTCAAAATTTATTGTATGGATTCAATTTGTTCCCTTGGACGTTTCAGACATCCTTTTTGTTCCCGACGTGAGATCCTGTAAATTTTCCGTGTTGCCACAAATGATTTTATTGAAATTTCTACAAAAAATGCGGGTCCCTCACCTTCGGCATTTATTATTATTTCGATATAAAGAACGTAGAACACGAAATCCAATTATCGTAACCGGAGGATGTTATCTGAAACCCTTGTAAATAATATGCTTTCACATAGCGTTATATTTATTACCAACTTTTTTTATGGACTTGCAATCTTGCACATTTAGTTACAATTTTTATTTTAACCGGATAACAGCTAAACACTTAAAACATGGTAATTTAAATCATGCAAATTGTTTAGACTGGGCTAAATTGTCCAATCAATATCCACTCCTATCCCAAGATCTCCTTGATCCTAATGAAGGTATTGTCACTTTTACGAAAATTTCAGAAAAGGGTAATTTAGATGCCTGTATATTTAGATGCCTGTAATTTAGATGCCTGTAAAAATAATCTTTATTTCGTATAGAAAAAGGCTATCGACCCAATCGGTCTTTCTGCCCTTGAGTAGTACATATATGTCTTAGCCTAGCTTATTCTAAAATTAAGTCCTATTCCTAACACTGGTATAATTCAATCAGTGATAAAAAAAAATTCCCGGCCCACAAAACAAACAGGTCTTAGTCGTTAGTTCAGTTGCGTTTGTAGGTGTTCTAGTAAAGTATCTGTTGGGGTACGAAAACGGGAATGTTTTGCCCGTCTTGTTAGGCAAAGGGGATTCAGTATGGTCCAGTTGTGAGGGTTGTTTGTCCATTTTGTCTGTAAGTGTATTAGTCTTTCCGAAATTTTGGTCATGTTTGTGCGTTCATATAGTGGTTGGTTGGAAGGGTTGTGCAGGGGGTTTTGGGGGTGTCTTATTCGTGTTATTAGTCTTAGTGCAATTTGTTCAGTTGTTTGTACGTATCGTTTTG
>NW_026018916.1:11768454-11769678 GCF_020466585.1 Dendroctonus ponderosae | reverse complement strand
CTGTAGAGAAAGGGTGAGAGGGGGGATCCTTGAGGGAGCCCTTGTTCAGGGGAAAAAGAAAAGGAGAGTGTGTTGTCAATTCGTACTTGTAGTTGTCTATTTTCTAATAAGTTCTTTATGGTGTGTAGTAGATATGGTGGTGTGTGGAGTTTCTCTTCTCTCTAGTTTGTATAGCAAGCCCCTATGCCAGACACTATCAAAAGCCTTGTTGATGTCCATGAGTAGACATGCCGACTTTCCGTCAGTTAGGTGAGTTGTTTGTATGTTGTTGGTCAAAATAAATAGCGGATGAATAGTCGAGTAATATTGTTTGAAGCCAAATTGGTAGGTTGGTATATGTTTTCCGATCAGTTCTTCGAGTCTCTGTTTTAGTATGTGTTCCAAGACTTTGCACAGCACCGGGAGTAATTTGATAGGTCTGTAGTTTTCCATTTGTGTACCGTCTCGTCCATTTTTAGGTATAGGAATTATTACACCACTTTTCCATGTTTTCGGAATTTTGTTATTTCTGATGCAGTTGTTGATTTGAGTAAGGATGAGTTTGTGGGTTTCTTCGGTTAAGCTTTTCAGGAATTTTGCCTTTATTTTGTCTTTTCCCGGTGCTGTGTTTTTGATATGTGATAGGGCTTCATCGTACTCTGTGTCTGTGTTAGTTTGTAAGTATAGTTTGGTGAGTTGTTAAAGTAGTTCAAGTACCAGTCATTGATAATGTTCCAGTTGTCATTGTCGAAGTTAGGGTTTGTCGATATGCTGAAGGCCTTTTGATAGTGTCCGGCGAATGCATCAGCCTTCTCTTTGTTTCTGTAACGTTCTGTTCCGTTTTCGTCAATTGTGTCAGTAGTGTTAGTTTTTTCGTATTGCGCTAGTTTCTTAATTTTTTGCCAGTATGTTTTGCCTTTGTCCTTTTGTATTTCCTTACATGTTTCTAGCCATTTGTCTTGTCGGTGTTGTCCAATCAAAGTTTTAATGCTTCTGTTGAGTTGGTTCAGTGTCTTTTTTAAGTCATTATTTTGAGTGTATGTATATAGCCTGTACAGCTCTCTCTTATGCTTTATGAGTCTCAGTATGAATTTGGGTAGGGTGTGTTGGTAGAAAACATTTTTTATTTCCGGGCTAAATTTTCCTATGACTAGAGAAAGTTGTTCTTGTATGGTTTCTATTGAAATGGGCTGTGCTTGCGATTGAATGTAGTCGTGTATATGTTGTTTCACTTTGTCTATGTCA
>NW_026018916.1:11762670-11768354 GCF_020466585.1 Dendroctonus ponderosae | reverse complement strand
CAGCTGATGGAGAGTTCTTTTGCAATAATTCAAAAGGAAACAAGCTTTTTCTCTGTTTTCTACATTATAAGTTATTTTGTGTTGTTCTCTCCCTCAATGTTTATTTTGCTATTTTAACTTTCGCCACGTTTAATTTGCTTGCAGCGCATTTGCCTGTTCCATTCATTAAAAAGAAATGTTGCACACCAGAGAAAATCGTCCATACCGCACGTTGTTTTGTGTTGTCATTTTTTCGTTTCACATTCATTCTCAGGTTTGGTGCCAATAAATGTTTAATATACTCGTACAAACTATCAAAGTCGCTCCTTCTCCATATTTGGTATTTGGTACCACTTAGGTACATCTAGTAGCACCTTGTTGTTAACTACTGTAATTAATCTAAGTATAAAATTTAATTATTCCTGTCGCGATCTTACACTGATATTTAGATCTTATTCATAAATAATTGTATTGCAGCATAGCAAATATGCAAGCCTCTAGGCATACTTAAACATTGTATAGTTCGAGACAGCGGGCACATAATGAATTCACGATAAAAGAAATAAATTAATTTAAAAATTAGGGGATAACTATTAAGGACACGCTCGGAACACCTTAGATAATGTTTCGAAATGCCCATATTGTGGCAATAAATTAGTTTCGTTGTCGGCTAAGGAACGTATTGAACTTCGGTTTTTGGTAACGCGTACAAAAGATGAAATGCAATCCTTTAACGCAATCTATCTTCATGAGCCTCCAATTACTAAATATACTTTTAGTTAGATTTAACAAGAACACAGTCATATAAGGCATTTGCTTAACAGGAAGCCAAAGCAATTGCCTGAAGAATCTAAATTGAACTATTTGCATGAAGCACACAATAACTCTTTAATGTCCATTACCACAATTGTTAGAAGTTAGTCAATCGTTAAGGTAAGTATCAAAAATAGGTAATCTATTATATGTCACCATTATGATATTGAATTCATACATAAATTATTGGAAGGCGACATTGATCAAAAAGTCAATTTTTGTAAATAGCTAATAGAAATTTAGCTGTCAACATATGAATTAACGAGAAATATTATTTTTCCAATGAATGAGAACGATGTTCATGTGGAAAAGCCATATTCTTAATGCATACATATAGTATAGAAATATCGGAAGAATGGTCCTATAGATTTTAATCAAACTCGCTGTGAATTTATTGCTACGTGTGTTTTGATGAAGCAACCGAGTCCATCCGCTTTCGGCAAATGAGGAATTCTTGAGTGAAATTCTTGGTACAAAAACTAATAGAACTTTTCATTTGGCCCGTAGAATCAACAACATTTTTTTAAGTTGGTGCACTATTTTTTTTTTATGTTTGAACTCTGTAAAATTTTGTAGCATTCATAGGTTTTGCCGAAAAAAAACATTTCTGGGAGGGAGGACGCAGGCGTTTATACGCGCAAATAAACAGATCCAACAGTATTCGAATATGAGTTTAAAGTACGAGAGTAGAGTTGGCTAGTAAAAGTAGTATTATTTTAGGCTCAATGAGACGCTTAGAGCTGCGGCGAGACGGTATCTTACCATTACCATTATTCAAATTTTGTTTCATGCATCCCAACCTTTTCTGTCTCCGGTTTATCGATTGGCTAAAACAGTAATTCTTCTAGCTTATAGTTTCTGATTAATTCACATTTCGCCATTTATGAGCATGTGTTTCATGAAATCCCAATAGATTTAAAACGAAGTGATAGCAGTGACATGCCCGAATTAGTTATTTCTTCTGATGCTGATCTTTTATTTAGTGAAATACCTTTTAATAAATGTTTTGTCTTAAATTAAAATTAAATTAAATCTTAGTTAAATCTTAAATAAAAATTGATAAGTTTCGATAATTGAACAAATTTTATATAATTTAGACATACTAAATTTATATTAAGAAACTATGTATGTGGTATTCTGAACAAACACATTTAACATTTGATAATTCTACATATTCGGTGCAATTTTCATCAATGAGTCAGTTACTCTAAAAGGGAAAATCTTGGCCGTACAATTCATAGGATTCCTATTTTGTAAATTAAATTTAAATTTTAAATTTTCGGCGAGGAATCCAAAAGCCTTGGTATCTCTAGTTGCTCTATATGCATTCCTTTTCCATATCAGGCGATAAAATTGCTTCTATTTACAAAATAGACAATTGATACATGAAAATCACTTTTTAAAACTGTCATTCTTATTATTACTCCAGTTAACCGAAGGAAAGTCGTAAAGATTGATTGAAAGAATACTGCTATACAGCCTAAAGCTCAAGACTCAATTGAATAAGTGTTTATTATTTTACCGAATAACAATTTTTTGAAGAACTTCAGGTCATTTTTATGTTAGTTATTCCGTTTAGAAGCATTAGATTCCTTGTTTATCGACTAGACCAAAAAATAAAAATAAAACTACCCACCTGTCTGTCCCATCTCTAACTGACGGTTCTACACATTCAAAAGACAAACGGAACCAGCATGAATAATTAATTATTAAATTAAATTCTTAGATTAAAGATCGTAAATGGACAAATGCAACGCAAAGTCATCAATATCAGTAATCGCAGAGTTCAATACACATAATGCAAACTTCCAAGAGTCTAATAACAAACAAAGTTACTTGTGGAACAGACAAATACTTAGTAAATACCTGTAGAATAATGTGGTTTAATAAAGATCGGCAATTTGATGCTGCTAAATTTAAAAAAATCTGAAGATGCTGCATCTCCTAATCAAACTGTTTTTATATCGTTGTTGACAAATGTTTTTTCGCTCATCGTAAACGCACTGTATACAACTAAGTATTCAATTCAATATCAAAAAGTCGACATAGTTTTGTGTGGCGAAGAACAACATTTTTCTGTGAAGAATATTCAATTCATATCAATTTAATTTCTATTTTATTGCGTCTGCAATTTGATTTGAATCATTTTTGCAACTTTTATTATGCGTTTATAAATTATCCAAAATTTTTATTAAGTTTACATAAATAAGTAAAATAATATTTGATTTGATTAATAGCAGACCGCAACTATTATTTGGAACACAATAATGACCCGTAATTATTGGGCAGACATTTCGTATTTTATACCTACGCGTCAAATAAATCACGTATCTGATAACTAAATATATATTTAGTAATAAATGGTGCATGAAAACTTATATTTAATGTTTAATTAGTTTCGTATAGCACATAAAGCAGGCTCATGAATATTTAAACAAAATTGTGCCTGAAAGCTTACGGGTCGAAAAGTGTTATCAAGAAATCTACACTTATAAAATATCCCAGTTATTTATAGGTGCATATCAAAAATTAATTTGAAACTAATATATTCATTGAATATCGGAGACTATACAGTTGCACTGCAATTTCATTTCAGGTTCATTTGATATTGAATTTCCAATTTGCCTGTAATGTTCGAAATCTATGCAACATTTTGAGATAGTATTTCACTTTCCATGTTTTTCATTAAAAAAATCGAATTTGCTTCCATGTCGAGCTCATTTCTGAGAAATAATTTCTAACAAGCCTCGGAGTTAATTAATTTTTATATTTTCCGATTGTTTTTGTTTCATTTTAATGCCGCCAACTATAAAAATTATAAATTTGAAGGAAGAAAATCCCAAGATTTCAGACTCGCTTCCAAGTATAAAAGAATGGCCTGGTGAGCAATAACTTTGTCATTACGATGTAAACGTTTCAAGAATATTTGGAAAATAACTTTTCTGGCTTCGTGCTAAATTCAGACTTTTTGGGTTTCTAGGTTATTGTGTCTAGGTTGGATTTAGCTTTTTACAGTTGTCTCTTTCGAATTTATACGGGTGTTTTGACAATGATTTATACACGTTATTTGTCGCCGTCCAATTTGTGTTTCCAAATCAGCCAATTGACGATGCAATAAATAATAAGAGGTTGTATATTATTGGTGATTCGATCTAAATTTGGAGACGAAAATGATCGAAATCAGATCAGAGAAATCAATAAAGGGACAGTTGATTATTTAAAAAGTTTACAACAATTATGTATGAGGTCTTAATTTTTTAACCATCAATTAATGATTGATAAAATAAAAAGGCAATTGAAGAAAAATGAAAAGTGCGCTTGCAATTTTTGTTTGAAACTCTACCAAACAAAAAGAAAATTTGTCAAAAAGTTTTTTTATTAAATTACTCAAATATTTCTGCCGGATGATAAGTTCGGCATCTTACCTGAAAATTAAAAATTAAAATTAGCAATTAGATCATGGAATAACTGTAAAATATGTAGGTTTATTTTTGCATTCTGATGCAGATTTAAATTACTTTTTTGATGTATAAAATCTGAACTAAAATTGGAAAGTTGTTTGTCATTCGGCTTTAACGATAAAAATTCGTATTTTCATGGTGTTAACAAAGCGACCATTTATCCGTTGCCTTTGGATAAAAAAAAATCTAAATTTGGCAGCAGAACAGACTAATACTACATATATTAATACTATTTGGTTTGTAAAATATTTAGCTACAGAGCGCTCAAATTATTTAATCAAGTTGGAATATCTTGAGGCTTAAAAAAATAACTTATTTTAAATGGCACACCCTGTATATTGATAGTGTTATTTATTCAGGATACAGAAAATAATTGTAAAATATTCGTAATTAGTTTTTTTACAATACTAATTGTTTCGAATGGAAATTTCGAAACAAATCCTTCCTACCGGTCAGGGGTAAACTTACTTTCCTCTCTTCTTGGGGCATTCTGTATGTGATTTTGACAGTTTTCGGGTGATCCCAATAGGTGTTACAGTTTATCTGGAAAATTGCTTAGTCAGACAGAACACTAGAACTATATGATGCATGCCTTGAGATGAATATTTAAATACTTTTTCGATAATCGAATCAAATCTTCATTCTTCAGGTCATTTTTATGTTAGTTATTCCGTTTAGAAGCAGCTGATGGGATTAGTTTCCATTTAGACCTGACTTAGATTAGTTTTGATGCATTTCCAAGGTTCTCTGCTTCTGCGTTTCATGTTAGTTTCTCGTCCCCCAAACCTATTTCTCCTCTTACTTGTTTTTTTCTCGCTTGCCAAATGGCCGCTGGACGTTCTTCATTTATATGGGCCGTTTTTCCTGAAAACCCTCCTTATGCAGGATTTTCGATGTAGGATTGATTATCTCGCACCATTTTCAGGCAACTTTATCCGGCAAGATTTTTAATCGCTCTCTTTTCCTATCGCACTGTGCGGAGTATCGGGATATCGACAAACGATATATTATCGACTTGGGCTGCGTCGCACAATTTGAGCTAAGCCATAACTTTAGATTAGCCTTCTATCTCAGGTAACCATAACAGCAGAAATACCACCACATAACAGAAAATAATACGTCTTGGGGGGATTGTCGCGTTTTTCCTTTGTTTTTCTAAGAGCGTTTGAGGTTCGGATTGGGTTTTGTTTGGTTTCCATTAGCGGAGCAAAAAAGCCTCGTTGTTGGCACAATATATTTCAGAAGGGAAAATATTAAAAAAGAATGCCGGATTTTGCGTTTCTGTGCAACAGATGGGCGAAACACAGCTAGACAAAGCTTTAAACTGGCGATTACTAAATCACCAGCCATTACTGGTATTCAGAAGTTAAACTGTTTCACCAATACCAGTTCTAAAATTAATTTTCTATGCGGATATGAATAGAATCATTG
>NW_026018916.1:11756672-11762570 GCF_020466585.1 Dendroctonus ponderosae | reverse complement strand
GATCTAGTAGGAATTAAATAGGAACAATGATTAAATTAATTTTATAAATTCCCAGAACAAAGTAATGGAATGGAAATTGCTACATTGACACGAATCAAGTTTAATTCTGAATATTTCACTATCAACTAAGGTACATAATCCCTCATAAATTGCTTCGTTGAATTAACGGGTTTCGTGGGCAAGATTATGGGCAACTTTGCAATGATTTAACCCTGAATTAGATCAAGTCCCTTAATTCCTTGCTAAGCAACTAAATCCCCTCTAAAATTTCTCTGAGTTTCAATTCAAAATAATTGAGGTCTCCCGATGAAATTCGAGCATTCGAATTGTTTCTACAACATTGTCTATTTTATAGACGCTGCAGAGTCCTTGTCAACGACTTGCACGGCCATAAATCTGAATAGCCATATTAAATCACTGAACCCGTTTAACTGTAAAAAACGCATTATTTACTAGAAATTGGCGAAGTTTAAAGAATCCAGCCAATTGTTCACACACCCCATTTCGCGCGCGGAAAATTTAATTTTCCAAAGGAAATTCAATTAATTTTTGCTAATAATCTTCCAAGTACTTCAGAAAAGTTAGAGGACATCTGTAATATAGTTTAGAAACTTTCCGTTTTAACAGCTTTTATTGCTTAACCAAACTTTGAAGGAGTTATTAAAATAATCGTCTTGATTAAGCTTCGAAAATCTAGGTGATGGTATTTTTTACAACTGCGTTTTACGCTTAAAACTGAATAATAAATACAATAAAATAGAAGCCTTTTGTAATTATTTTTTAAAATCCCAGTAGTTTGAAGGATTGTTTTTATTACCATTTAATTATAATATCATTAATTATTAATCAAACATAATTTGTTTGCTTTCAAAGCAGAAAATCTAGAATTACTGAAAATACTGAAAAACAATTTTAGCTAAAATTATTTAACGGTAAACAAGAAAAGAACCTACAATTTATAGTCATTTCACCTCTGTAGCAAAGCAGCAGGAAACGAAATTAATTTGAAACTTTTTACTTGGAAAGGAGCAGCTCTGGTGCATTTAACATCGCGTCAGATTTAATTTTACAGAATTAAATAGATCCTGCTCTCGAACAAATCATGATTGCTCTAAAGGATATTTTTTAATAAATGTTTTCCGTAATGAGGCCGAATACCTTTGATTGGTGATTACATCAAGATCACAAGTATAAGTGTGTCTTTAGATAAGAACATACGCGGTGATCAAAATTTCCTTCAAAACAGACATAGGTCTAAGGCACAGAAGTTCAAAAGAAAGTTTGAAAGGCTATAAATTTACTTTGCTATTAAAAGCAGGTTTTCAACTAGTCGATACGAGCATTTTTCGCTCGAAAAGCTTCTCTAAATGCAAAAATATTTTAGAAAGCTTCCAGGTATGTTAAGTACAGGAAGAAATTGGCGAAAACGATTGTGAAACTACGGGTAAAGTTTTGAGAGAAACACCCGGAGCAGCGAGTACAAAAAAACATAAGAATGTTTATAAAGTAAATTTTCAGATGATTAAGTAGCTACATTTATAATTATTGTTAGTATAAAATAAAATTTTGTAAGTGTAAATACATTTCAATTTCTTTATCACGCTTGCTCAATTGTATTCCATGCTAGTTTTGCTTGATAATTATTTTAAAAATATTAATATTTTTGTGAATTATTGTAATATTTCAGCTAAATCAGAATAGATCTATCAAGGACACGATTATCGTAAACACGCTGCAGTAGAGGTGCGCTAAACAGTTATTTCACTTTAATTAATAGTTAATTTGTAATTTCGCAATGATGATGAATAGTGATGATATATAATGATTTAGTTTAAAAAAAAATAATTCTTAGCGTTGGTAAACTAAAAATAATATATTCTAAAAGTAAAAACAGAACATGGGTCATGAGGACTACTGAAAGGAAAAAAACGGATAATAAAATCGAATTGTTTAAATAAATTTGGGGTTTGCAGGTGAAAATTTTTTGAAAAAATATATGAAAAGGAATTAAAAAACTAATAGATATTTTATTTAGTTTACAATATAGTCACGAGTTGAAAAAAATATAATAGCTATTTAATCGTAGAATATATAGAAAATAGACAAGTATTAAAGAACAAAATTGCTCTGTTTCTCTCTGTTCCCTCGTACACAGAATGTAGTCGATAGTCGACAGAGATGAACAACTGACTTTGATATGTTCAATCCGCACAATTTATATTCTTTTAAACTGAATTTAATGTTTGAAACTACGATTAGTCTATTTTTTACCTCAATTTCTTCAATAAATACGATTTGCATACATTTGTCTTCAAAAATTATAATTAAAAAAACATTATTTGTTTTAAGTTAATGATATTTTCCATTCAAAGCTAGTTAGTTTTCGTCATTTTTTCCGGCTAAATCACGAACTCAGACGGGTATTTAAATTTTAAAAGCCAAAATGAACAGGCTTTTTAATTCTATTCTATTAAATATTGTATGATTATAATGATAATTGTTGCTATGCAAATCCTGTGTCTTTAGAACGGTTACACGCAAAATAAGACGGAAAACTATTCCTTTACATAAAAATGTATTAACCATTTTCTCGATAAAATCCTTTAATCAAAAGGCGTACCATTAGCGTGTTTTTGATCATAATATTGCCATTATGTGGCACATTTTATGGGGATCTTTACGTTCCATTGAATTTATTGGGCAATTCGAAACATTTCCGAGTGAAGCTTTAAACCACTATTCTTTTACAGGTTCGACCTACGCATTTTTCAAGATAAATAAGCATTTTAAAGTAAATCGAAAAAGGAGCTATTTGTAAAATAAAACTGTACTATTACGAAGTACCTATTGAAAAGCTTGCAGTCTTCAAATAGAAGAATATATATATTTTATATTAATTTATTTCATTCAAATGTATAACTGAATTTTAGCACTAATCAGATCCTATTCCCAGGCTATGTTTAGTAGCTTGAAATTTTCGTATTTATGTTTTCGATTAAGATTACCACAATCACCTTCAGTGGTGGATTGGTTGCTCTGGGCATATATGCGACCATATGCTACAGCGGAACTCAAATTGAACCTGCACTGTTAAGCAAATTTAACTACATGCGGGTTGTTTGAACAGAATGTAAAGTTACTGCGTAAACGCTCTGTATTTGATTTTGTTTCATGTGTTTTTTTTGCAAAATAAGTTGGGAAACCGGAAACCTACATCAATTTACTCGCAGTACACTGTCCATTTTACAAACACAGCTACAGATGTGACGGAAAAACTGTCTCTTCCACTCCTTCATAAAATACTTGATCCATTTTAAAAGTAGCGATTTTTATTCGGACACTACACCATGATTATGTGCCTTTTACTGCTTTGGCTCAAAATAATGGTTTGTTATAAAATCCAACAGGCTTTTAAGGGGCTCTAAAAAGCTTTATTTCCGAGTTATAAATTGGGCTTTAATAGATTTAAAAGTTTATTAATGGGGACAGATTTTTCATCCAATAACAATCTTTATGTCGCCATAAAAATAGCTTAGTTCTGTTCGACATTGTGTAAGTAGCTGTGATAGCTGCGTTTTCATACAAAGTTGGAATGTAATAATTATAAAAATAAACAATTCCTACTTTTGTTTTAGTAAAAATGGTTTTCCTAATTAAATTGAGTTGTTGCATTAAATGTCCGCAGGCACTAATAAATGTTACACTAGAGATAATTATGTAATTATGCTGAACACAATATTTGCCTCCATATAGATATAATATGGAGGCAAATATTGTTGCCACCTGAATTTTGATTAATTTTTTTAACTTCCTGGGTTTCATCAAAGTGTGAAATTTTTTTTAATATCGTTTATTTCATTATGTTTCGGCGAGATAACAGCGCCATCATCAGAATTAAAATTCATACAAACTACAAACACCAATTTACAATTAAAATATGTTGTACAAAAAGTATAATTTATAAAGCATTAAAACATTCATTAGTTCTTGAAGAAAAAAACCAATTTTTTGACGCTGTAATTTTTCGATAATTGCACACTTTAAACGGACAGATGATCATACGAAGGAAATATTCGATTCAATTGACCGTTATTGCATGCCGGCTAGGTTCCGTTTACATTGTATATATGCATACATTTTAGATGTACGAGCAAATTATTAAGCAAATTTACTTTTGCTTTAGACATCACAAATTGATTTGTTTTCCGCAATTTACCACACTGGCAGCCTCGGCCACGATAATTCTAAATAAACTTGATCCAAACTAATTTATTTCCGGTCACGAATATCGGAGATCCCGACAAAGATTATTCAACTTGCACTATCTTGAGGCAATATTTATAGCCAAACACTAAAGGAAATAAGTATGCGTTTCAGTAAAAACAAAATAAAGGTTTAGATAGTGTTACGAATTGGAAGTAATTAGAAACTCACGAAACAGTTGAAAATGTCGAGAATTCTGTCTGCTCCTCACGTTCAACATACCATCGAAGCCTAAACAGCGCCAACTCTTTCAACAATTATTTAACCCCTAGTTTTTAAAGCTTGAGCTATAGAAGCTAGTGAAGGGAAGACAACGCTCGACAATATTTTTCGTATTTACATGATTATAAGATTTTGCTTTAAACTTCTTCTAGATTCGTTTAAAAATTATTGATTACTCCTGGCGAAAGAAAAGTAGTTTCTGCAGCGAATGTTCAAACATATTTAACAAGTTCTAATGGTTTATTTGATATTTAGCAAAACAGTGTTAGAAATATTGAAAAATGTTGCTCCTGTTTTTTTAAACGTTTAATACCCGCGTTAAAAATGAAACATTTTGGGGCCTTTAACTTTTTAAATTGTATAAAAATAATACTATTATTCGGTATACCAAGCATATGTGTTATTATTTATCAGAATTATATATAATTTGGAAGGTTGTTAAAGTTTACACGGTTATGAAAGTTTTCGTTTTCATATATACCTCCTTGAATTATTCCAGCAGAGTTGACTGGATAATTCAGCCAAGGTGCAGTTCATCCACTAGAAAATTGAATTCTAACATAAGCCGCATGATTAAGCAGATATATGGGAGTTATTAGGCGATGCATTCAAAATCAACATACGTATTCGGGCAACTAATTATAAACGTGCATTGTTGTTATTCGTGTTGGAGCTTCTGTTGCAGACTGAGAACCCGCTAAACAATTTTTCGTTTCAGAAACGTTTCMGCAACGTATCTTAAAATCCCGAAACGTTTAAGTTACCTGCACTATATGTTTCATAAATGTTTATGTAACTRCAATATGTCCGCCCTCACAAACGTTTCACTGAAACGTTTCGCTGAAACATTGCAGAAACGTTTCGTTGAAATGTTACTGAAGCGTTGCGCTTGACGTTATTTAAACGTTGCAAATAAATATTTTGTAACAGTAAACATGGTGTATCTTTGAAGTGCAAATATTTTAATTGGTAGTACGTAATGGCCCTGGAAGCAGAACTATAGGATTGCCCTGCTTCGAGGACAAAAATATACCACCAGTTAAAATATTTGTACTCATCAACGAATGGCTATGTAGTTTGTATAACGTATGTATGATATAAGATGAATATGATTCTCTAACGTTTTCATAAAAATATTTACAAAACATTTTAAGCTAACTTGTTTCAAAATGTTTTAAATTTACAATTCACAGACTCTAAAAGTTGATGAATAAAACTCAAATGGCATATGTATATATACAATAAATTTTTTATTAAATAAGTAAACAAGAACCAACACAAACACACAAAAATAAAAATAATTTCTAAAACTCAGTAATCTCTAAGCAAAGGACTCTAGTCTTCTTTGAGTTGGGTAAATTCTCAGTTTATAATTCATCATCGTTTTCGACAGCCTCAGCTAAAAGTCAAAAA
>NW_026018916.1:11750347-11756357 GCF_020466585.1 Dendroctonus ponderosae | reverse complement strand
AGATAATAGAAACAATTAAGGGATTGCCTTAGCGTCCTGATATTATTGGCTAAATTGGTATATAAGCGATTGGTTAGCGGATAACGGGACCATATTTTAAGGAATATTTTTTTATTTGCAGTCTCCAGACTTCAACGCGTTGGACTTTTTTATGTGAAGACGTGGAAAAACTTGTACTTATTCAATAATAATGCATAAGAATTGAAAACTAGTGCAACAACGAAGGCTGGATTTACTCATTGCACAAGGCGATGATCAAAATTATTTTTTTCTGCGCTTCTAATATCCCTTGAAATCGAATAAAGATAATCAAAATATTTAAAGCAATCACTTCGTTTGGATCTCTTCAAGTAAAGAAGAATTGTCTAACAAAGCATACATTTTCAACCATATTTACTCCGCACAAATAATAGTTGGAAAGTTCTAAATAACTAAATTAAATATGACCGCAAATTGTTGGAAGTTGCAGGTAACTGAATTGAGAAAGACCAACCCAAGTCAGCTACAAGATTAAATCGAGTTAATAACACTTTTATTGCACAAAGAAAAGATATCTAGCAAAAGCCCACTTAATTTTTCTTATCCTGAAACATAAGGAAGCATATGAATCTCGACTTTATTACATATATACATCGATTCGTTTTACAATTTTGATGTTTACAAGCCAAAACCGCATCACGATTAAGGGCAGTTGCAATTTAAAGCTAATTTCAGATCACGTAACAAGTTTGAAAACTTTGAAAAGGACAGACGCGCAAAAAGTAATTAAACGCCCGATGAAAGTTCAAGAGAGTTTTCCGTTAGATGTCGGAATTCCATTCCATATTGCATATCAGAAAGCGCTTTAATGAAGTTACATCCAGCATTGGGTATTTACCCAACTAACCATCAGGATTTACTCAGCATTTTGTAAACATTGTAATAAATGTAATCAAATAGAGTTGATTAAGGGTAAATTCACTTTCCTTGTTTTAAATGAAAATTGGAATTTGTACAGTTTAATTAGAAGCCGAAAATCCAGTTAAATGAAAGATATTTAAACATGCAAAGAAGCCTTCACACGGGACACGCGTAAATGCCTCGAGTCTTCCTCACATCAGTTCCAGTGGGTACTAAAAGATTCCGCTTCTAATTGGACGCTTGCCGGAATATTATTTTAAAATTTGCATTTTATTACAAACCCCCAAAATAGAGCTGAAATTTTATTGCACGAAAAATGATCGAAATATTTAGTTATCGGGATGAGATGAGATTAGAATCCATATCTGCATGATTTGCTAAGTAAGCATATTTATTAAGGATAAAATAAATTTGTTTGGGAACTTTTTACTTGGAAAAGGGCAGTTTCTATTTTTTATTTATATACACGTTCAAAACCGACTAGTGATTGTTCGAAAGAATCTTAACAAGCGACGGTTTTTAATGCGCAAGACGGTAAAAACAAGTTGTAATATAATAACATCATTAAAATATTGAAAGTGAAAGATAATTAGGTAGAGACAATTCCAGATAGATTTTAGTATATTTTCAGATAAAAAATGATGTTATTTAATAGATGAATAGTAAATATCAACCTGCTTCATTAGAATATGGCAAAAATGAAATGCATTCAAATATTTGTAACTATTACAGACATTTAAAACAAATTCTTATATTTGAGTGCAAAATTGTAATGATGCTTTTTTAATAAATCTTTAAAACTCACTATCTACTAGTTGCTGTAAATGGTTAGGCTTCACAATACTGCTTGTTTCATTATTATCAGAGTAACTCACATAAACTTAATATAACGCATTTGCGAGTGCGAACGTTTGCCCCGACATTTGGAATCCCGCAAAAATATACAAAGTCTATAAATTGCCTATATTTTTGGGGTTTATTATTTGCTGTTGTTTTATAATATTTCCTTGGCGGGTTGGACGCAAAAGGCAAAAAAGTTTTCGTATTGAATAATTAACCTAAATTTTAAGAAATGAAATATCGGCGGCGCCCGACAAAAAAGATTGAGTGGAAAAAATACAATAAACCTGAAAAAATTTAACACTATAAATTGTCAAAACCAGATGCCATAACTAAAGATACAGACCCTAATAGCTTGCATGTAGTTGCAAAATTCAGATGAATAGATTTTCAGCTGTAGGAACTTTAGAGAAAAACCTTGACACTCAGTATCTCGTAAACGATTCATTTGTGATGCATAATTCTATGAAATGTTTGTCGTATTTTGGCTCCTAGAATATAGAGTTACAGAGGCCACACCATATGAAAAGAACTTTTCCTATTATGATCCTAAATTTAAAAATATAATCGGCCATCAATCTCCATAAATTATCCATGGAGCTCGTAAATATTATTTAAAACTTCCACGTCCAAAGCATAAATCGCCTCATCTCAACGTGATCAATGTGGGTTTTCAAATCGAAGCTTCTAATTTAATAAAGTCGAAGTTTTTAAAGTTTTTCAGTTTGTAATCTCTTATTTTTTAAAGCTTTAGAACTGAAACAGCAGCCCTAGAGCGACATCTTCTAATTAGCCTTCCACTTAACAAAAAAGAGACTTATTGAACTTTTAATTGACAAAAGCTTTAGCTATTCAGATTTATTAAATTCTCCACAGTAACAAAGACGCTAATTGAATAACCCTTCACAAACACATGCCGTTTCAAGTCTCTTATCAATGTTGAGTAAAAACTTTGAAACGAACGAACTTTCGGTTCTCAATGGATGCTTGGGGTCAAAAAAACCGACAAAGACGCGTTCCGATGGGAAAACTTTATTTTATCGAATGCAAAGAAGGAGAAAGTTATGAAGCTGAGTGGATCACAGGCGAAATTTGATATCACATGAATTTTAAGCGCTGAGTGAATGAAGCCGATACTAGGCGGGTTCATTGTGCGCCTTTACAAGTCGTTTATAAATGTTACCTTTCCTCAAAAGTTCAAAACAATTTTACAGGTAAATGAGTGATCATTTCTGAAACTTTTTGCATAGTTTAAGATATTTGGTTCATTTGCTTATTATACCCTTTGCAACTTTGTTATTCAAATTTGCACTTTATTTTAATTCAAATGTTGTTCTCTTCTGAAATTATTAATTGCGACATTAAGAGTGATTCAAAATTGGCGTTTCTTCTCTGGAGTTTTTCTCGRGGGCAATAMAGAAAAAATAAWATAAAAAAGATAWTTTTTACGTAAAACTGAGATATTGACACATAATTAAATAAAATAAYACATGTACTTTTATTACGTTAGCTTTACACAACATCAATKTTCATTGTTTAAAATAATGTTTGGTCTCATACCACCGATTRATGTTAAATAATGGAGTTATTATAGAGCGGTAGYTTTCTAGCCCTTCGTCAAATAATTACTTGAGTTGCTTAAACATTAACTTGTCGTTTATGTTAATGTTTACAGAACCTATTSTTATAAAAGTCCAATCTTACCTGAATACGTCTATCTCTTATACCACTTCTAATCAGTTGCTCTTTCTTCWATMATTTTTTTTGTTTTTGTTTYCATTAAGTTTTCGTGCGTACAATTGGTTTGAGCGAAAGAATAGAATAGGCTCTATWGCAARTGAAATGTCCGCATTTATGAAATATATTAATGTAGCGAAACCAAAAAGGCCCCTCCTTGACAAAAAGTTAAACCRCAATTGACCAAAAGTGACCGGCWWGAATCTTAAAGTAAAACTTATATGAAAGAACTGGAGCAAAGTTTTCAGACCATAATACTTTTATCGATGCTTATATCCAGGTTTTACGGTCGCACGTTCTGTTTTGCAATATCTCTTAAATGCCAAAGATTCACATACAATGGTTAACTTTCCTAGTTTTCTCATAGCCCCATCCCGATAGGATCAAGGAATTTCTAATATTTAGGTTGGCGCCCTTTCGTTGTCTGTTGAACCATTTACAGGCCAACGATCCTGAAAATTAAAAACGTACACTTAAGCCTGATAACTTGAATTATTGATTAATGAGGCTACTTAGCGTTGAAAAATGAAATTTGAAATTGTTTAATCAATTTATCAAAAGTATTTAGTCAAAAATTACATTGACTGATAAAATAATCCTGTTTTTGGTAAAACCACTGTAGAAGATGGGCTTCAGAAACTTGTTTTCTAAGCAAATATTGATGAACGAACTTTTCGCAATTTGGGATCTAAATATTTTATGTTTCAAATGCAAAAGGCATTCTGCATAAGTTGACGTAGAGGCGTCTTGAGGCTCAGATGCCACAATATCATATTTCCATTTTAAAAGGTTTCGAAGAAATATCTGCGCTCCGTACCCTCATTCGGCTCAAAAGTCGGCGAAAGCTCTAAACACAAACCTTCCATATGTGATGAGGATTAGAGTAAATCTGAAAATTTAATAAATATATGTCCGTTCTGACATGGGACACGTTTATGTTTTCTGCGATTTCTATCGCCTTCTTTGCCTTTACAAGTACAGGGTGTTTCATAAAACATGAACCAACTATCAGAGTATATAAGCCCCAACTTAAACTGAGATTTTTGAGGATTTTCTTTAAAGCGCCTGTAGGTCTCAGTGCCACTGAACATGCCTCAAAAACCAAATTAATTTAAACTAACACACTTACACAACAACGAAAAAAAGCAAAAAATAATTTACATGGAACAAATTCAATCGCGTAAATATATTAACTGATACTAATGTAAAAATTTTGTGAAACTTCAACATTCTGTAACTGAGAAACGAGGCGATTGCGAACAATATTCATGGATAATGCATTCTATATTCAGGCGATCGATTCCCATTGCACATTTTTTAAAAGACCCTGTAATTTACTTTTCGGCTATCCTGCCTTTAGAATTTCCAGGTAAACAAAGTAGGAATAACCGATAATAATTTGCATTATTTGTTATCCTTCAGTTTAAAACATATTAAAGTAAGCAAGCAAAGATTAGTTCCTCAGCAATAGCACTGTCTTCAAGCTACATTCTTGCACTAAGGGGAATTATTTAGCTAATTGTCGAAACAGTAACGAAGATATTTCAACTTCCAGTTGGAAATAAAGCCTATTGAACGAAAATTCCAGAACATTAACTGTTTTCGTTTTCCTGATTCGCTCTTTGCTGCCGTTTTGTTTTCCTCCGGCAAACGTCTATTAGTAAACTTGATTAGGGGACTGCGGTTTTATTGTTGTAGGAATTAGGGCCGAATGCTACTAGGCAAAACTGTTTAGTCTTGTTTAAATTTCCTAGAACGTGATCCGTTTCAGCGTCAGTGGAAAGGAATATTAAATATATTCGAGTTTTATTGGATAGAGTGATAAAAATTTTACAGGGGTTCTTTGATGAGGAGTTTTATGTTGTTGGTTATATTAAGGGCAAAATCCTTTTACAACAGAAATTCGCATCAGAGTCAACATTGTTTATGTAGATTTTCAAATTTCAATCAAGCTCGGAGAGGGCAAAATAGGCTTTCGAATAATTTGTTAACTTGTTAACTATATATATCCCTATATATAGGATAGCTTACGCTAACAAGTAAGTTGTGATCTAAGTAATGAAAAAAAAATGGTGTGCGTCACGGGACGCTCGACGGAAGTGATAACGTCATAAATTAATAGAAACTATAAAATATTGAACTTGTTGAACGCATGATGGCAATAATTATTTTATTTTATAATTTTGATGTCCTTGTTGATCTAATAATTTATAAATGGATCAGGAATAGATAAAATTTAATTTAATTTCCTTTTGAATGTAAAACATTTTTTTTATTTGCAACATTTAACATTCTTTAACGAGATGTTGTACATATTACTCTTCTTGGGTTTGTGTAAACTTTTCTTCTTGAGTTTCTGTATTTTCTAGTCGTAATTTCTTATTTGCTTTGTATAATCTTTGACGTTCAGCACTAGTTCGTGGTTGATGAAAGCTACTTTGAGTTGATCACCAGACTTAATGCTAATTTTTTAGCACGAAATCGTTTTTCGCGTTCAGCATTACTTAATACTGTTCGCATTGTAGCATGTTTT
>NW_026018916.1:11733296-11749348 GCF_020466585.1 Dendroctonus ponderosae | reverse complement strand
AACTTGAAAGACAAAACTAATAAAAAATCTCAAAATTAAATAAAACAAATGAATGACACAAACATATCGCTACAATTCCTTTGCGTGCATCTTGTTTTAATTTTCAAATGGCTATAAAAATTACTTTCGCACAACGATTATAACGAATAATACTACATTGCGATTGGGCATTTTTTTAAATAAAAACAAAATTAAATTTGCCTGTGCAAAGCAATCCTACGCCCGACGTCTACGTTGCCAAATTGTAAGCATCAAACTAACTGAGTGACCACGTGATGACCACAAAGTGACAACCTCTGTGATCTGTGGTCGCGTCGTGTCAACGATAGTCAACGCAGATAAAAAATTGCTAACAATTCACAAATAAAAAAAAGAAAAACAACAAAACAAACGTGAGAGGTTTTGAAAATAAAGCCTTAGTTAAGGTAGCAGAAAAGATCAGTATTTTTCTGCTCTCTGTGATTTATCCACACAGTGTCAGTGTGTGTTTTCACTTAAACTTGGTGCTCCCTGGTTACTGAAATATCTGGCGTATACTAGTGTGTTAAAAAATTACAAAAGTGATGCTGCCAGTATCTTCATACAGTGAAACAAGCGCTCAAAATTATCCTTTAGAGGTATCCTTCCTGTGGTCTCATATTTCGTAACATTTGTTAATGGTTTTGAATTGATAATATAGCTGACATCAAAGAAAAGTGCTTTTATCCAACAGTATCAAGAACAGCATTCAACAGAAACAATGGTTATCGAAAACGAACCAGCTAAGTACACTTATCCAATACAGATCACAAATCCATTCGAAAGAGAGACTTGGGCAATCTCTACTGATCACTGCTATGCAAGACCCTGGAATTGGAGACCAGAATCTTCGTTTTTAAAACCAACGAAAACACTATTTGTGCCAAAGGACAATACCACAAGGCCATTATTTGGTATAACATCTGTAAAAAATGTAGATGATTGTATTGATGTAGAAGCTGTCCCAGAGCTGCCCACTCCAATTTATGATATGCAGAGGGCTACAAATCTAATGGATGAATGTGAAAAACACTCCATTTTATGTAGGAATAGCAGTGATGATTATATTTGGGAAGAAAAAATTGACAAGTAAGTTTCTCTACAGCTAAAAGATTATCAGTCTTTAAGTATTGCAATTTGTGATTAATTATAGTTACCTTTCCCAATATTCCGCTAACATTAACTTCTTTAAATGGAGTTCTTATTAGCCCAAGTAATTGGCCAAGTAAAAACAAATTACTTACTCACAGCAGCAACTTGCATTCTTAGAGCATGCCTTATTCTGAACACCCATAACTCCCTAAGTTTTTCAATTTCTAATTTATTTAAGTTTCTGAGCGTTCAATAAACTATTATGCTAAATTCACAGCTTTGCTTTGTTGCACGTGTGCACACAGTCAGTAGGTTCAGTAGGTACTCCTATTTAGACCATCATAATATTAAACGCACAACTAGTAAGAAACGGGTGAGCACATTAAAAAAAATTACCAGAATGACTTCTTTCGACATCACTGTCGAAAGCACTATAATCGCCTTTTTTATTGACCATACATTCTCATATTCTAAGCATTTGCCTGTAATTTTTTTCAGATCTATGCTCTATGTTTACAAAAATCTTATTTATCCATGTTTTCTGCTGTTGCCATCAATGGAAATTTCACTTTAATTCATTTCTCTAACAATCATTTAATTTCGACGATTTTATTTATCTTAAGCAAAGATAAGTTTATTAGATTAAGGCAGTCCTGGCATTGAATGGTTTCCACTACTTTACGGTTTACATTCATTATCGATTTTGAACTCTCTGTGAAAAACTAAACTTTCTTGATTAAATGCTAGTCAGAAAGGAAGGAACCAAGAGGTAAAAGCTTAAAAAACGAAAAGGATTGGTTGTTTTATAGCATTATTAAAAATGATACTCATACACCCAGGAAAAATATTTTATCTTTAAAGAATTTTTTCTATCATATCTCATACTGTTAAACGTGGTCCAATTATTGCACAGTTTTGAATTTTAAATTTAAATTATTTCAATTAAAGTAATGTTAAACCCAAATTCAATTAGCTAGACATAAAGTAGGTACATAAATTAATTCGCATTCAGTTTTATTTGCTCTCTAGTACGAAAGCTGCACTTACAACCCACGTTCAATCTGCAGGACCAATTATTTCTAAAACATTAAACTTTTAATGACGATAATCTACTTAAGTCTCTAAGCCGAAGTTGCACATATTCCGGATTGCTAATTCGGAAGTTGTGAAATGATTCAACACGAAAAGTTACTTGAAAGTTTTTATTTGAAAGATAATACTGCATAATATTCCAGTCACTTAATAAAGAAAATAACTAAAAAATCACTCTCACACTAGTATTTATGGTGTCTCAGATCGTGATTTAATGTGTGTAGCAGAAAGTAATAGTTTAAGAAATTTGTAATTCGTCTCTTAAACAGATCAAACTGGACCAATTCGCAAAATCGCCTCTTTACTGGTTTTGTCAGTGTTCTAAATAACTTTTACGTGGGCAAAATGACCTATTCTGGTATGAAAAACGAGCCAGTGCTTCGAAGAACCATAATAGACAAAGCGGTGCAAAGGGTGCGCCGTTTATTTAATACAGTGTCTTACGACACAAAGCTTCTGCAATGGATTCACCAACTATTACTCGACAATTTAGATCAGCAAAACTTATCGTCATACTTTGATATTTTGCAGGTAATAATTTATTTTATATCTGAAATGAAAAAAATTCCACACTTGCATTATCGATTTTAGACTTTGAAATCGAAAGTTCCCAAATTTGTGGAAAAGCTGTTGAACACCCCAATTTCTGGCAGTCGCACGGGGCCTTTAAGCAATGAGAACTTGCTGCAGTTAATGAAAAAACCATGGGATCCGATAGAAATCAGCTTAGCGCAGGATAAACCGAAAAGATTACCTTCAAGTCCAGTACTGGTTCTCATGCCTTGTTCTCCAAGTGTGTCAAAAAGAAATTTTAAGTGGATGGCATTGTTATCGAATTTGGGACAAGTTGTATCAGTACCAACTAATTTTGGTAATCTAGTGCAATAATAGTAGAATATTTGGCATTCGAATTATGGACCATTCAAACAGCAAATCGAAATTTATGTATAAAAACTAACCGAGTTTTTTTATTTACATAGGATCTGGCAGTCACAGATTGACTATGACTAACCTCATCGATCAAATGTTTTCCTTGGCAAGAGGAAAGGTTCAGGAAGTTAGGGAAAATTATGCAGGAAGACATATAATTTTGGTAAGCAACTTGGCCAGAACGAATTTATCAATTTAGTTCAACTTGCACAAATCCCCAATCAAAATCCGATTTCTAATTAGCAAATTAATGTACTAATTCAACTTCAGGTTGGAGTTGGTGCCGGCGCAACTTTGGCCATTCAAGTCGCTCAAGTTGAAAACGTTTTCTGTGTTATAAGTTTAGGTTTTTCAATGCTAACAGCTGAAGGACGACGAGGAGATCCTGATGATGGGTTGCTAGAATTACAGTGCCCTGCGCTGTTTGTCATTGGACAGTTTTCCAGTACTTCTTTGTAAGTTTTTTTTGGGTACATGGTTAATTAGAGCGTATCAGTTACAATTATTATTATTTCAGCCAAGAAGATATGGAAGGCCTTAGAGAGCGGATGCGTTTTGAAACAGGGCTAATAGTAGTTGGTTCAGCTGATAACAATCTGATCATTAATAAAAAGAAAAAACGAGAGGAAGGCATTACGCAGGGTATTGTTGATCGGTGTATAATTGTAAGGCTTTTTATAAGTAAAAACAGAACATACAAATTACGTATTTTGTAGGACGAAATCGGAGAATTTATCAGCAGCCTCATTTTATCGCCTTATCCGCCTCAAGTGAGACAGTCTTCCAATAATATACCATCTGACGCACAGAAGAAGGGAAAGTCAGAAAGAAAACGTTTCAATTCGAATACTAGCTCGGTCGAAAGTGAGCCTCCCTCTCCAACGCCACGCATTACGCGGCCAGGTAATTAACGCAGAAACCGCGGCAATCTTAGTGAGAACATTTGGATTTTCAGTTGGACGACCCGCAGGTAAAACCAAGTGTAAACTCGAAGCTAAATGGGCCGCGCAAGTAGCCCAAGGTACTACTCCTACCACTAACTCTAATAATACTTCATCTTTATCCTCTGGTGTTAATTCCTCTCCTCTCACCTCCACTGAGGCTGCTTCGGCCGTTGATCGTCCCGTTTCCCCATCACATAACTTTAATACTTCATCCCAAAAAATTGACGATCTTCAGACTGGCATAACTCGAAAGATGCGTGTTTTAAAACCAATTACATCTGGGGAAACGCAGGGCAAAACGAGCCAAAAGATAACTAGAGGAGAACACGGAGGATCAGAACAAGGTCAGACATGAGCGTAGGCTTTCTTAATGGTGTTGTCTCAAATAACTTCTAAAACAATTGTCTAACACGCATTGGCATGTCTACGTGCTTTACGGATGTTTTTTTTATAATTTCTATCTAACTCTTATTGCTGCTTACATAAAACCTTTGTAGTTTGAACCTAACAAATGTTTTCAAATATAGCTAGATTGCAAGCCTATAATTTAGGTAGAAATCTCATACCTGGCGGCCAATTATCTACTCTCCTCCAAGGCGGTATCAAGACAATTCCTCCTGCTGTGCAACCAAAACATGGAAGTACATCATCGACCATCAAAGGTAAAAATGTTTTTCTTGTATCTGGTTTTTAAAGCGTATAATGCGTAGATGCAATATTCATTGGGGAAGTCACAGGACGTAAAATACATTTGTTAATACAACTGAAAGTTATTATGAAAATCCTTATACACAAAAATAATTTGCATATGAATTTGAATGAGAATGAAAGTTTGTCAAAACTACCCTTTTCATAGAGCAGCTGAGAAATTCGCATCTTTCGTTTTCACAAATCTTGAAATAACTCAATTATTGTTATTGTATTTATACAATGTATAATACATTAACAAAAAGTGTTTGAACTGTGCTTGATTTTCATACTTGTCGAATAATGTATGTCCAAAATTCAGCGTGCGAAAGCAAGTGTTATGTTGGACTAAATGCTTAAAATCGCGGATCATCGCAAGAGTTAAAATCATTTGCAAGAGTTCTCCTGCATATTTAATTGATATAATTCTCCAAGTTTAAGGAAGGAGTTTATGTTCCATACTTTTTTTTAAATTTCGTAAAATACGCTATCTGTTAGAATTGAAATTTCACATTTAAAATAACCCAACTGACTGATATAAAATGTATTTTTGTTTGTTTAGTACTTGAAAATGTGCAGTTGTCAAGTCAGGCCTCCGCTAAACTAATTTCGAACTCAAACAGCCGTACAATTGATCTATCTAAAATTGGTTTAGGCCAACGAACGTCCGGTAGCATTATGATTCTCCCGGACGGCAAGTTGAAGACGGTAGCTACCAGTAGAGCTGTACCGATGAAGACTAGCACGGGTAGCCCAATTATTGTTTCAATGTCTGGGAAAGCACAGCCGAAAAGTAACGCAACTGAATCAATATTATTCTGCACTAAGTTAGCTCTCTGTTTATTAACGAGCGTTTAATTTTTAGCAACTCAATTTGTTACCACCAAAAAACATGATAGCCCAAAGCCAACTGTGAAGCGCCATACATTGGTCCCGTTTACACAGCCAATGAAGGCAAGTTTGCCACCCCCTACAAATCTAACGACTCAGGACATAATGGATTTGCCTATTATATTTGCTGATGATAATCAAGTTATAGATCCGAATGTACCAACTGATTTATCCACTACTAGTACTACCACACAGCCCAATCAGGTAAGATTGACTCGTATTTTTTAAAGATTTGCAAGATCGACACAGAAACATTGTCAATTTCAACATCAATAAGTCTAAATTTGTCTTTTTGTCAGGGTTTTCCTTGCCAAATAACAGTCTATAATATAATGTGTTTCCTCAAAAAGAAAATGCGGATTTTGACTATCCACAAATTTAAAAAAATCACTATGTATTTGTTTTTGAAAATTCCTGGATTTGCAGTTTTGTGTTAAACCCAAATTCGAAATCGATCGCTTTATTACAGATGAAATTTAATGTTTTATACCATTTTATCATTAATTTATTATTACGATAGCAACAATAGATGTGCAATTGTTTGAATACCTAGGAATTTCGAATAATTTGAAATAGTAACTGATATATTTTTTCTTCTTTAAGATCAATGACCATTTATTTCAAGCAACCAAGTTTATATCGCCAACTCCAACCAATAAATTTGTAATCGTTAATAAACCAGCATCGGGTCTGAACAATTTGATTGTATCACCTTCAACGTTAAAGAGGCCAAACCAAGTTCCACTTGCTAAACAACCAACAAAGTATACCAAAATAATTCTCTCGAAAAAATCGGTGGAACCCATAATTGGAAGAGTGCCAAACAGCAGTCCACAAAGCATTTTAAATACATGCGGTGAGGAGGCAATTGACTTGGAAAATGAATTAATGGCCACTGCTGTGCCTAAGCCTGGCTTGTCAATGGAGAAGAGACCCTTAAATATAATCACTAAAAAGGGAAATTTTGATCTTAATGAGCAAATATTTATGGATGATGATGATCCTGATTATGTGCCTCCAAAGAATTTAAAATTGTAGAAATTTATTTACCAGTTTCCAAATAAGCACCATTAAAGTCACGTGCAAAATGTAAAATATTCCAAAGGTTTAAAACCTCAAAATGCGTGCCAAAGGAGCACAATGTTTTGTTTTCATGTGGATTTTTCTTCTTGTGGATCTCATGTTTGTTTTTTAGAAAAAGTTATATAGTTACTACATGAATATAAGTTTAGTCAAAGAAATGTGTTTTACTTCGCCCGAGTAATAAACCGACAAGCGTGTAAAAACAATTAAGTGATATCAGGAGAGATCAATTAGAACAGTCACGCAATCTTCAATTGTAGAGTGAACTGTGAATTTATAATTAAAACTGCAATCATCAGATTTTTATAATTTAATTAATTTAAATGACGCTTTAGAATAAGAATTACATTGAAATAATTAGCAGGAAAGTAAAATTGCAAATGAAAGAACAACTAAAGGAATTAACGTCGGTTACTTATGAAGAATCGAAACGACTAAAATAAAGAAATACTTTGCAATTAAAAGTTTGCATGCGTATATTCGTCTTAGTGCTATCTGATTGGGTGCAAGCATGGGTATATTATACTGAGTAATTTCATACACACTTTAACTTGTTTTTTTTAAATGTATGAAAAATTCCGATCATCGAATGAAAACCACCTATTCCAGTAATATCGCTTTATATGGGTTTTTTGTACTATCATGAGCAATGGTCATCGGTTACACTACTTAGAACGGGAGTTCGCCAACCAAAAACAAAATAGCCACATACCAATCCCATCACAACAGATATGCATAGCCATGCATTATAGGTCATGAAAATCAGCATCAGAAAGTAACTGAAAGTGGCTTGAACTCCATGGAACATTGTCTGGATCAGATGAGATTTACTCAGTATCGTCAACCTGGAAAATAGTGAATTATTTGAAACTGTGTATTACTTAAGAGTTAGTTTCGAACTTACTCAGTAAATCTATCATCTCCGGAAGCTGCATTCTTCTGTCGAATGCTGATGGCTGTTGAGATCAAATGTGTTCTGCGGATTAGCAAATGTAATTAAGTTATTAGAACATTAATAGAATTTAAAACAAACCTGTAAAATTTAAGAGCTTCATAGCCGAAAGCCAAAGCATATATGGCAATCATTGAACCTATCAGTCCACCAATGGAGTTAAATTTCCATTGTGAAAACAGAACGGTACCACTTGTTGAGAAAAAAAACTAAAATTTCCAAATAAAATAAACAATTGCAAATTCTTCATAATTACATGAGTACATATATAATATACTTTAAATTATACAAAGGATTTTCAACACAAAGTTTTTTTTTATTTAGTTACCTACTATTTTTAACACACGAAATACAAGGGTTACGTGGAAAATATTTTTTTGGCTCAATTTATTTGCATAATTATACAGGACCAATTATATATTAATTATATAACATATAATTAATAACCACTTTTACTTAAAATTCACTTGTAAAAAATATAACAGATTTATTTAACACTTATTAAAGCACAACACAAGTAGCACTTGAGGCACGTTTACAAATCGGTTTTAAATTCTTTACGATCAACTTTAATCGCGCTAGTATTAGATTGAAATAAAGTATTCTATTAATGATAACAGGGTAAAACTCGGTTTTGTAGTTTTAAAAATGTTGCCTCAACAGATTTGTATTTTTAATGACGCAATAGAAAAATGTGCGCAATTGCAGTTTTATATAAATCAGCGCCCATTTATTCCGAATTATTAAGAAGTGCAATTATACCAAATAAAATAATAAATATAGTTATTTAATTCAAGAATCGACGTTTAAATTGTTGCACTTTGCTATGCGGCCCCGTGTATATCGTTAGGAGTAATATTATTATCATCTTCGAACAGTAATCAAAGCCATGAGTATATTTGCTGAAATCTTATGTGGATGTGTTTCCCAATAAATGATGGTTCATTCAAACTTTTCAGGTGGTTAAATAATAGACGAGACGTATTTAATACTACTTGATCTTGATTTGAAATTGAACAAATTTAATAAACATTATTATTGTTATTATTAGTTTCAGCTTTGGAGTCCATTTTGATACTACTACTACTACTTGATACACTTTTGAATTACTTACAGACATTTCCATGTTCGATCATTCAGTGAGTTTACCGTATCACTATCCAACCTATGATAACCCTAAATAAAAAATTTTAGAAGACACTAAGCGTACAATGGATAGTCAAACTCGCAGGCCAATTGCAAACAGAGCACGTAGCTTTGTTATAGATAATTAATTTTAAATTCCTTATCGCACTGTTATCAATCTTTTATAATGATAGCAAATACTTACCGTACTGGCATACCAGATGAAAAAACTCTGATTAAGGATATTATTTAATGTCTTGTTAAAAATTCTGTATAAGTCGACAGAAGCGTATAATCACAAAAACTGTAAGAACGGAAAAATAGCAATAGGGTGTGACTAAGAATTAAGCGCTTCCTAGTAAATTAAATTTTAAAACCATTAAAAATATCAAATTTAACACACACATGTCAATTATATTTTTGGGATGACTCAACGATTTTTTTTTGATTTTTTTTTAGTTAAATTTATAATACAATATAACTTGTTTTATAAAATTTAACTTAAACCTCTACCTTCATTGGATTGTATGTAAAAACATATTTGCGTTTCTTTGAAAGCAGTGTTGGAAAAAACGAATTGCAAAACAAAACAAAAATGTTCCTAAATCGTAATAATCTTTATTTCATTATATGATAAACATGTACAAAAAAGCTTAAACGAACCTACACGTTTACTAAATCATACCAAGAAATGAAATAAAAATCTTACATATAAATGCATGGAAACTACCAAAAAGAACTAGGCAACCATGTTGGTGTTTAGAAATACACAACATTTTACATCCTTGCAGATCAATGGTACGTTCGAGTAGTACCAATAATAATTGATATCAAATAGCATATAAATTTTAATTAAATGATCTGACTAAAAACTGCACATAACTAATAATCAGTATAATTTTTTTTTCGTTCTATTGCAACCGAGATTAATACGCATTCGCATACCCAAATCAACAAGGCCAACAAGTAAATTGAAAAATGCTTAGATAAAAAAAAATGCTACATCAAGATGTAGTTGAATTAGCTACTAAAGAACCAGTAAATTCGTTTACCTCAACTTTCAAAGTGTAAAAGCAACGATGAAACCGTAGTTTCAGATTTAAGTAAATATTTTGAGAATTTCAAGTCGCTTGCAAATTATTATTATTTTTATTATATTATTTATCAAATTATCTGAGAGCGCGCTTTCTACCAATGACGGATGCTATATGATACTAAATCATAAAAGGTATAAGCAAAGAAATCCACACACATACTCAAAGAACGTATTTTCTGTTAATAACACTGAAAAGAAAAGACCTGCAGGATATTTTTGCATGTTACTCTAGAATAAGTGGCTGGGTGGAACTACCTTTGTGTATTTTAGTATTCATGGGATTTATTGAATTTTTCTTTGGTCACGAAGTGATCACCTTCGGACACAAAACGCTTACGTCCTCTTGACGGAAATCTAGCAATGATGTTATCAGTCAAAAATCCCTCATTACGACAGAGGTCGATAAATCTAAAACAAAAAATTATGTCACCGATTGATCGCAATACTTAACACTCAAAAATAGTGGAGAATTTATTTCTGCAGAATGTCTACTTAAGTTGTAACCATATTTAGACTCGAAAAATCTAGAAACAAATTTCGAAAATTTTCTAAAACCTGACCCTTGGCATGAATTTAACTTAAATAATTTAAATATACTTTTGAATTCTGGGCAACTGTTGGAAAAGGTTTAAAAAAATTAATATACTATGGAAGCATTTTAAGTTTTAGATCATGCAAATCTTTTTATGAAGAATAACTATTTTTCTGAAAACGGATAATAAAAAGTTGTCTATTATAAGTAATAACGACCAGTTTATCCGAAAAACCGCCGCTAGGCTTTAAAGTGTTTTACTAAAATACAAAGAGCTTCTCAAACTATTAATATACATATTTTCAAAAATTTATGTAAAATATATTATATGATTCTTTTAGCACAATTAGAAATAGTATACCTGCTTTTCTTTTTTATATTATTTTTACCGGCCTGAGTGTTGTTTAAAGACCAAAAATCCTATTATCCAAATTATTCGAAATCAAGTATCGAATTGGATTTACTTTGATTATCAGTGAATAAACAGGCTTACCTGTCCAAAATAACGTAGGCCAGAGGAACATCCATGCAAATATCGGCTAAATCATCAAACACGCGGAAAAATCCTCTCTCCAACTGATCGCGAGTAATTAAAACACGAGCATCAAAAGCTTTTAGAAGGCTACAAATGGCTTTTTCGCTGGTTTCACCATTTGCTTCTAAAGCCATAACGATGGCTTCGTATACCAATTCATGGTGGAAATGGGGAACCTATAAAACCAAACATTATTGTTTATTATCAATTATGTGAACAAAATATGGAATGAAAAAGTAGCCAAAAAATAAAATGTCGTCAGTTCCATTTCCTTCATTTTAACTGATGATTAACATATTTTCTCAACTTTAGAAACAAAATAACCACCTTAACTATACATTCTATAGATGCCAAAGAAAATTTAGCGCTGTTTCTACATACATATAATACACCTTACAAATTAATTTGGAGAGACCGTTTCCAGCGCGTTTTTTACCAAGAAATTTGCAATTAAACAGCGTACACGCAGTCCATTACAAAATAAATTTTGGCATAATAATAAAATCCCGAGTAACTTACTTCCAAATCCTTTAAACATCGCGAAGCCTCTTCAACGTCACCGGAGGACACAAATTCTTGAAGAAGCAGCGACATTTGCCGAGTCAACGCTTGAACAGGGCGAAGAGGACCCCCAACGCCCCACACATTATCTAAACGTACTAGGCCGTGTTCCATAGAGAGAAGCGTACCGGCATGAACTAGAGTTTCCCGGAAGATACGATCATCGCTTTTTTCTTTCACATCAATGATGAAGCGTGGTGGGATGCAATCATCCGCAATGGCACGTGCTATAAAATTGCCTAAAACATAAACTTAATTAGCGTCCCTTGACCATTAATAAAAAAACACTTGATTTGAAGATGCCCATGATACCTACCAAGGACGGTAGGGGCATCAGGAATATCCAGTATCAAGTCATTCATGTTAGCAAGGAGATTTTCAAATGCCTTGACAATGTCTGATTCAGACAAAACATATCCATACAGATCAGAAATCAGCACGGATGTTAGCTCTCTATGCGAAGGCTTATGATCCATTGCTATCTCAATAGCTTGTTGTGCGAAAACACTTCTGCGGTTTACAGGTATAATTTCCAGTACTGATTGTATAACTTCTTGGATATCATTACTTTCAAAGAACTCGAGAATTATGGGTTCACTCTAAGAACAATACAAAATTAGACAACTTCAATACAAACTAGACTTCATTCAATTCGTATTTTCGTATTCAAATGTCCCCAGCAAAAGAGCCGAAACAATATTTATCTGATATTGAACAAGTTATCTTGGGGATTCGCTCTGGAATGTGGTAAGAACATAGAACTTTTTTTAGCTACCAAACTTTCGGCTATTAATTTTTTGCCCTCATCAGCGATTGAAAAATTACAAATTGAGATATGGAGCTATGGGACCGTGTGAAGCAATAAACCTACAGACAGATGAAAACATATTCATTGCATATTGTTCAATTTCGAAGGTCTGAGAACCCTCTAGAATTTCCATTTTTTCTGGGTTCTGACATTCGAAATTGAACAAAATGCAGAAAGTACGTTTCCGTCTGTTGTACTTGTACCAACCTTTTTCCTCAAGTCCGCATTTGAAACTTCCGGCACTACTGCCTTCAGTTCAATATCAGTACCATCCAATTCAGAGTCGAAGTTGGGATCATTCACGTCTTCGATATCTTCTAGCAACTCAGAACCGGGTTTTCCCCAGACTCCTTTGCCTCCGGCACCGCCTTTCTTGGGCAAACCCCGTCCATAACCATTGCGCGATCGACGACTGTTTTTCCAAGACCTGAATTATTTATTGAAAATAATGAACACATTTGGAAGAACTTGCAGTAAACTAACCTGGGCTTGTGAATGAAAGACAACGTATTAGCATTGTTTTCTTTGCTATTCTGACGATGAACTTTTTTGGATTTACGCCGGGTTGCGACCTCCACTGGTGCAGAAGCATTTTCTTTAGCTGCGGCCATTTCCCTTTCCACAACCTTCTCGATGTCTTCTTCTATTGCCACGGTGTCAATGGCAATGTCTCCGCGATCTTTAGCCATTCTGGCTGCCTTCGACCTTAGTTATCCTCAATAAGGTATTACAGCCAAATGCAAAAGTGAACCAGAAAGGCAAGAGAAAATCCGTTTAGGATAATGTTTCGGCGAAAATATCCAAGTTTCGTACGTAGGCTTAAGAACAGTGGCAAAACGATATAATCTGCAATATAAAAACACTATTTGATTATTATCGTTCATATCATATCAGTCTCTTCTAGATTAGGATGTGGATTGAAAGTACATACTTAATTGTTCTTGCATGTTTACACGGGAATTTATAACAAGCTAATATATTACCGCATAAACTAATTTACTTGAAATATTTACAAGGTTTAGCAAAAATGTGCACGTTTCCTGCTGGGACATGTACATTTCACTGCTTGCATTAAATTTAATTTAAGTTTCCACTGCAAAAGCAGTAAAAAGCATGTAAGCGATATAGTTGCACCTGAAAAGCATTAAACTTAGACATTTATGCAAAATAACCAAAATAATCAACCTGGAAATAATAATGAATGCAAAATTTGTCAATGTTAAGCAATTGTAAACACCGTCACTAATTATTGCGCAGTGCGAAATAAACGATAGCGTTGGAAATATTTACAAATATTCACGTTAGCTTTATTAATAAGCCTTAAGGTTAATTTAAAATCCTATTAATTAGAATTAATTAAAGGCGCGTTGGATAAAAATGCATTATGTATGTGTTATTAGGCAAAACATATTCGTTGTGTAATGGATACAGGGAAGATCTGTATGAAAAGCATTAGCACGTTTTTCGGAAAATTAGTCTGTTCGCGCTGTTATTTAATTTTATCTCATGGAGTTGAGGATGCTCACAGGGGTCTCAATTGTGCATTGATTGTCGAGTATGTTGTTTTCTATATTCTTTGTATCACCCATTCGTACACTAAGCGTTTTATTCTCTGTAATTTAGAGGCCCTGATGATGACTGAACAAGTCGAAAGGGCGAGGCTAAATGTACCTTTGAAGGCTTGAAAAAGTCCGTTAATTGCACACTTCAATACAAAAAAGACCGATTCTTTGATTTAATGGGAAGCTTAAAGCTTAGGTTGAGCTGGGAAGTAGGCTTTGCGAAGGACCGGAGCTCCGCGGAGCACACTTTGAGTAACGCTGCTCTAAAGCAGGGGTGAGCAACTTTTTTACATCAACGGGTCAATTTAAATTTAAAAAATTTTTGGCGAGCCGCACATAAAGTAACACTATCTTCCAAACTTTATTTATACACACAGGCATTAGAATAAAAAAATTTAAAATGAAAAAAAAATTGATTTTATATACAGATTTCAATGTACAAAATAAAACCAAACAAGAAAAAAAGAAATTTTTACTGCGCAATTTGACACTGTTTTCAAACATGTTGATCAATATCAGCCGGAATTGATGCGGGAGCTACACATACGCACCTTTCTAATCGTGTATCACTCAGTCTTGATCGGTGATCATTTTTGATTTATTTCATGGTTGTAAATAATTGATCGGAAACATATTTAAGTACTTCCGAACAGAGACACCATTTGCTTTGCATTTTCGGTCAAAAGCGGAAATTTCTCAAGGCTCACATAAGATTTATAAAAAATTTCGATATTTACTGAGCAGAATATATTTTATAAATCCGTATTCTGCATGTCAATCACTTCCATTTGAAAGTCTTATACTGTATCTCGTCGCAAAAAATCGTACAGACGCGGCGCGTTGGTTTTGCATGTTTGAACAACTCGTCACAAAAAATTGATTTGGTTTAGTATGTACAACCATTTTATTATAATTAATTTTAAATCAATATATTGATGGGAGGAAGTCGATAAAATAAGTTCAATCTTAGAAATGCTGGCGGGCCGCAAATACATGTTTAACGGGCCGCTTGTCGTTAACCCCTGCTCTAGAGAGTCTAGACAATCACCCGCTAAAGTTTGGCTACATACTTAAATAACACCCTGTATGTACCTGCCATTTTTTCTTTTATAATTTCTTTTTTCAGAAGCAATTGAACATCTGATACTAACTCGAAAACTGACTCAATTTTTAAATAAAAATAGCTAAATATTTGAAAGCCTTTACTTTCGCAGAATAGATTCTTCGTGAATTAGTGATAACGCTTCAGAATACGCAAAGGGTAAACAAGATGTTATATACCTAATGGGTTTATTTAAATGTGTGAAACGCTGCCTATAAAAATCAAATTAAGTATAATAAAAAAATACCATATCTATTCAAAATACATACTTCAACCTAAGTATAAGTTACACTCGAAAAATGTAGAATATTCGCGTGGCCCCATTGATTTAATGAGAAAGCTACACCTACGCTACTGATAAAAAGTTTGATTAACTAGTTAGTTTTGTTATTGTAACATGTTAATTTATAATTTCTCTGCAAATTAATACAAAATCTGAAAAGAAAATGCAGTCAGTTAATTCATAGTAGTTTTTAGATGATGATGTCTCATATCACTCTCGTGTAATAAAGATCGTCGTTTTTCTATTAAAGTTGGCTTACGAGATACTGAACCTGTTATGTATGCATGTATAAAATGCAAAAACGATACTATTTTTTATATACTACAGTAAAGTCTGCTTATAGTGAACTTTCGGTTAAAACGAACTTTTTTCCTTTAATTGAAACGTCGTCCATAAAGACCAACGTATTTTTTTACTGGTTATAACGATCCCGTTTATAACAAACTTCCGGATATAACGATCACTTTTTAGATTATTTGTATATTCACTTTCCGTTTATAACGAACTTCCACGCCCAGCAACACGAATCGTGCGGAGTTGTTTATATTAGTGAGAGCGAAAAACAGGTAGTGACTTGTTGTTTTTTGCCGCGTTATGTTTGTAAATCGTTTTAGAATTCAAAAACAAAAATGCAAAGCTTTTTCACTAAATGAAAAGTACGAGATTATTAACAAAATATGGAGTAAAGCAGAGTGACATGTGTAAGGAATTAGCACTTGGAAAGTCTACTGTTGCAACAATATTGAAAAACAGAGAAAA
>NW_026018916.1:11706891-11732297 GCF_020466585.1 Dendroctonus ponderosae | reverse complement strand
AACTGTATATTTAAGTAGGTAGGTTGATATGATATTTAAATTGATAACTTTAAACGAGAGGGGCGGTTCCTTAAGTTCTCCTACATCAGAGAATTGGCATTAAAGCTGATAGTTTTTTTATGGACAGAAAACGGTTCCGTTTATTAAGTCAAGCAAATACTCATCAAACAAAAACTACTAAAATAATTTTATATTTTTTAATTATAAGGCTTGTGTCGTAAGGGCGCCCATTTCAGCAGTATTAAAATGAATCTATTTTCAAGCATGTAAACTCGATATTGCGAAATGGAGACAGATAGGTAAACCGAGATAGTGGGACTATTCAATTCATGTTCCAACTTGCAAGTATAAGTAGCAGTATTACTAATACTATATTTATTTACTGCAAATATTACAAAAGTTGTAAGTAGAACTGAGTTTTCATCACACTTTTGATGTAAACACGAATTGTGTAATATTGTAGAGGTAGAGTGGAGTTCAATAATAAACCAAATGCCAAAAGTATAAATGTATAAATAGAAATAACCACACGACACACACCTAAGCGTGTAAACTAGAGAACGTAAAGCACATGTTTTGTTAATAGTTACAACACAACAATCGGATATTTTTCGACCTTCCAGAATGATCACTGGGAATATTTTATGGCGCATTTGCAATAAAAACCGAACGCCAACATCTTTTACATCGAAAATACGGCTTTCAAATACCAAACAAACCGGGTAAATATAATAATGAATTGCTGGCTACATTATGGAGACGGAATAGATTGTGGTGCCGATTGGATGGACGGTAAAAAATAAACAAAAACAAACCCAGCTGGCCACAGCTAAGGATATAAAAACCTTACAAATACTTAAATTTTAAAGCCCAGCTCTTACCTATCCTAAAGCTATTCTGGAATTAGGGAAATTATGAAAAGAAACTGTCCAAGTTTGAATAAAATACTGTTCAGCACTCCTAAACGCAACGATCACACATTACACCGCCATATAAACAACTCCTGTCGCTTGATCAAAACAATTTTGACCTTACGCAATGCTAGAGAGAGCACAGTTCATCACCCATTCTACCAATAAGGCCAGCCAACAGTCGAGGCGGAGTGACAAAGACAAAATGATTGACAAAACACCAGATTATTCCTGCTACGTGCAGTTCAACTGGTTTTCAAGATGGCGTCTATTGTGGGCCAACTTCAAACTCTTATTATCTGCTTTAGATAGTACAACAATAATATTAACCTGCACTTAGTGGAGAATATTATCAGTAACTAACTCACCGAAGTTAGTGAAAAATATTTAAAATACCTGACGAAAAAATATTTGTGTGTTAATAGTCGCCCACAGGGGCATCCATTTTGGATTTGTGTTCCGTAGTTGAAAACCAATCGAATAATGGAAACATGAAAAGTCACTAGCATAAAGTAGCTTGTCATTTTGCGCAAAAGTTTTGCAAATTGTGGAAGTAATGGCAGCGAGCAGTGGCGGAGTCGATTGGTCCCTCGTTTTGAAACCATTTTTGTCCCCGAATTATGAAAGTTCCAATACTACCGAGCTTATAGAGCTTTGTTCTACCATCGTGAAAAGGTACAATCAATAATTCCATGCATAACTCTGCGAATTTTGCCTTCAAAGTTCCACCGTACAGTTTGACAGCTCGTATTTTTCTTTTTCATATTGGTTTTTTAAATTTATTTTTAGTGAATCCGAGATTTGGAGACACAAAGAGACCCACAAGAACTTCTACAATACGTTTACAGTACTTGCTGCTGATTACATTAGTAGTAGCATATCAAAATGTAAGTTTTTGGCACAGCATCTCCTGACACTCGCACCTGAATGTGCAGTGAATATTTTTGTTTAGTCAATTTTTTTGTGGGTGTGTTCTGTTTTATTTATATACTCTTATGATATAACAATTCTAGGTTTTGTTACTGCCTAAACAGTCTTAAAGTGGATACTAAGTCTTGTATTGAAGCCCTAAAACACTCCTGCCATTCCTGTAGCACCAACTTCTGCTGTTCATGCTGGTCATCATTTACACATAAATATTTTCTATTTTTTATCTTCATAAGTGTCTTGCTGATTTCCCCGACCAAGATAAAGATCAATATATATTGCACAAGTCAATGTAATGCGAATATCACTTCAAATATGTAGACAACTTTTGAATCAAGCAGTTTTTTTAACTATTAAACTAGTTAGCAAGAATCTTCGACACCACATTCAACAAATCATTGCATAGTATTTGGGCCAAATAACCAGATTTTCGCTTTGGCATGGCATTCAGATGAAGGAGTTACAGAAGCATTTCAGGCTCGAAATGTTTATTGTTCCTAGATACTTTAAAGGAGTCCCTGGTAATCGATGCTCTGGTGTAATGTATTGAATCATTTTAATATACTAGTTTGTGAATTTTATACAAAATATTTGTAGGTAAACTCCAAAAGATAATAAATCGGTTTGATTAGCTTTCTATATTTTATCTATACCTACTGTACACTACATTTCCATTGGTTGCCAATAAATTAAGTAAATAATGTAAGGAGCAGTTGTACTATTTTGTTTTTTTTTTCTGAAAAAGCGAGTTCTATACTGGACTCAACTCATGATTAAGAACAACAGTGATTCAGAGATATCACTGGCAACAAGCTAATTTCTGTGGAAAACAACCGGCAAGCCATCAATTTTTTTTTATCAAAGATAAAAACCTCTTGTTTTTATACTTTTGCAAGAAATTCAATATATTTCTCATCAAGCGCAATGTTGCAAAGCAAATAGGATTTTTGAAAATAATAACATAGGCTTCGCAGTTACGAGTACATATATGGAATGATGATTTTCTAGGATAGCCCTTGATGTAATGCGAAATTGGTCCTGTTGCATGCTGTTGAAATAAAAGTCTCGATGTTGCAACGGGTTCGATACTGTGGTTTTCCAACCAATACAAAATACGTCCGCATTTATTTATTCGTCCTGATAACATTTCACTTCAATAAATTTGCGGAAGATTTGCTTGAAGCTGATTTTTATTGAAATTAATGGTTTCTTAAGACATTATTTTTTTTACGATCACTTTTAAGAATATTTATTTCAAATTTTAAGAAATAAATTAAGAGAGCCTTACAAAGTTGCCGTTTTGATACCTAGCAACTGTTTGCGGCCCTTTTTGAGCCGTATATAGATAATGGTTCTTGCGGTACCATAGTACGAATTTATCTACAAGTTACTACACACGGTCGATAACAGTTGCAAAGTTGTTACGGTTGCAGTAAAAAGTATCATTTTTTAGTAGGCTTTGCTACATCGAATCCTGGACCTAACCTGAAGATGCAAGCCGCTGGTGCTTTCAAAACATCGGGACAAATTATTTTCTCCAATGCCCGCAGAACTCACAAGTTTCAATTAAATAATAATATTTAAAACACAAAAGCAAAACGTTTTCGGACACATATTGGTCTGAAGATCACAACGGACGCATTTTCATGCAATTAACCCTGTACAATAGACTCAGTGTTCAGTATTCCCAATTGGAAATCGACAATAATTTCGATAAAGAAAGATAAAAAATGTTGAAAACCTACCTAAATGATTAAGTGCAAAGAGTGTAACGTTTTCTGTAAAATGTTCGAATAAAAAGTTTCTTAATTAATGAATGAATTAAGAATTAATTATAATTTGCTAATCTGAATCTCTATATATCAGAATACAGGCATTTTATAATAAATTTTATATTATACAACATTTGTATTAAAACGATGGTCTGTAAGCATTATTTTGTGACTAAAGTAGCTTGTTTTCAAGCTTATTTGTTTTTTGCTATTGAACTAATCCGAAGATTAAAAACAACCAGTTAGAATTGTTTATTTAACAGTATCAACTTTTAACGGCCGTTTAGTGGCATTAACAAATTAAGTTGGGTGATCATCCTCGGATTAAATTAACCAGAATTTGCCTTTAATTTCACTCTTAACGGTTAATAACAACCCTTTACAATCCGCATCTATTTCCTGCTCCATATATTCCTGGCTTTATCTAAGGAAACAGCTTATATGCTTTAATACTTTTTCTAACAGATATGCCAATAAATAAGTAGGAGTAAGACTGCTTTTTAATTTTTGCATCTGCAAAAATATTTAATTATTTTGAATTGTTTTGCCGATTTAAAAGGTTTAAACATAATCTTCAACAGCTTTAGTTACATAATGAATTTACTAACTAATGCGTTCTAATTGTGAACTAATCTTCTCGCAGATTTTAGGTCGAATAAACCATTTAATCCCAACACGTTTGATAACATGCATATAAAAATTCTAAATTTGGGCCATTGGTTTTGATGAAGTAAAACATTTTTTCTGGAAATAAATGACTATTTTCTTAAACTAAATCGTGATTTGTTTACACTCGTGAGTTCAATCAAAATAAGCCATGACAAAAATTCTCACTAAACTGAAGTTTATTTTATAAAGACCTATCTATTCATATCAGTTTAACTTGCATTAATTGATTATTATAACACTGAACCTAATTGTTTTTCAGTATCCGGCAGTCAGCTAGAAACAGCCAGTGCAGCATGCAGGGTTCTACTAAAGTACCTTCTTAGTGCTTTACAGAGCGCCAGTAGTGAACAATACCAAGATAGTGTTGCTATAGAGCGTTATCTAAATGCAGTTAGAGTGCTTTGTATAGGCACTGGTCTACTTACTACTACAGAAGTGTCCAGTTTAGTTGATACAATGAAAGGGGAAAATTTGCCTCAGCAGACCAATGTGTCTTCTAGTGGTAAGCTCACGATTAGCCATCCTATCGCAAAATTTGATATGATATTTAGCACACGAACGCTATTAAACATTTATTTTTAGATGTATCTGATCAAATTATTTGTTTACTGTTGACTTTAGATAACATCCTATGTTAAATTATATTAATATAAATAAATAGGTCACCAATGATTAAAACTGAAATATTTCACTAGCAAACAAATAATAGATTTATTTGAGAAATCGATAACTCTTGCTCTATATTTCAGTCCATGACAAAGAAACTGGAAATAAACAGGAAACATCTAAAAATCGTCCTGATCTATCATTGATTATCTTTGAACGGTTGACTTTACCAATACGAGACGGTCTAGTCAGTAACGACGTCGCTAGTCCAGTTTTGCCCGAAAATTTGGCAGATGCTGATCCCATAACTGAAATTAACGTAAATTCTTTGGTCTTCGTGTTACGTTACATATATTTGTCATGTTAACTTTATTTTGTAGAGACTGTTTTTGAGAGCAAATACAGAGAGCCTGCAAGCTTTAAGAGCAGGCGATGCGTTAATAGATCTTTGTTTGAATTTACCGACGATAAAAAAAGCTAAAGTGAAAGTTGAGGAAGCGTTGGCAGGCAGACCATTTAGCATACCTTCTAACCATGCAGAAGCCTTGGCTCATAGAAATAGGTATTTATTATCTTTTCAACGAAAATTTAATTTGTGTAATTTCGCTAATTATTTTTAGCCTTCCCCAAACAGTATCTGAAATAACCCTGGCGATCTCGGCTATTAATTTGCCGGTACTGGAACCATTGAGCGCTCCTAAATTGGACAAACTATGCAACTTGGCGATGGCAGCGTTACATTGTGGAGTAGCTCAAGCAGCTGCCAGCGCTTGTTTAGCTGCAGCCAGTGTAGTATCACCTAAAGTAAGCGGTCAACAGGTATGACTTCTTTTGCCTCAGATGTGAATAAAATTTCACACTGATTTTGTTATCAGGCTCAAGCAGCCAGTTTGAAGGAAGAGGACTTGGACTCAAATGCCGTCAAACTAGTGGAAGAAGTTTTAAATATGTACTCATATATTGGCAATGTTATTAAGACATCGACTAGAGCCGGAGGCCACGTAAATGCGACATATTTTTTTAAAGATTTTAGTTTTCTAGCAATTTTTCATTTTACTAGGCGTATCAAAATTATCTTCTGGCCGGGGCTTGGGTTCTTATTTCTGGCCTTCAAACTCACCTTACCCAAACAACTTCTGCAAGTGGAAGTGACAAACCTGCATCGTATCTGAGCAGAGAAAGAGATTCAGCTGAAAAGAGCCGACCAAGTCCGAGTAAGCAAGGCCAACAGGTATGCTTTCTATATTACATGGTTTGTGACTGTGAAATGTGTGAACATAATGCGAGGATCGTTTGATAAGTCATGATAGTAAAAAAAATTGTTCGCCCAAAAAACGTTTTGCATGAGAAAAAAGCTTTTCCTTCGTTTCTTTGATGATTTCTTTACGTAAAAAATAATTGATTAAAAATATTGAATTAAATGACGAAATCCTCTCCTTACAATGACTGTTAAACACGAACTTAATGACGTGGCGTGCTCAAAATTTCACAGCAGTCTACTAACAGACGACATTTGACGGGGGTAGTGTTGAATTTAAAGTTACCCTGCTGGGGAAATTAAAAAAGTTACTGACTTGTCAAGCGACCCTCGTATTCGTTCCCGGTTTCTGCATGCAAGTATTTTGTCTGCATCTCATCTACTTTTTTATGTACTTGCAGAGCCGCGAATCAGTTACCAGTACACCAGGAAGTTCAGCATCGGCTCGTTCCGGTCTACAAAAATTCCAACAATGCTTTGGCGTGTTGAATGTCGCTTTAGCAACAAAAGCTTTGGCTTTATTGTCTGATCTATTTGATGATCTGAGCCTGGAAATTTTTGGAGGATCCGTTGGCAGTGTAGTGGCTGTGAGTATATTGCATTGAGAAATAATCTAGACTAAACAATGGCTTATTTTTAGATGGAACCAGCTCCTCTAGCTATTTTAGGTCAATTCACAGCTCTTCAACGCGTTGCCAGAATACTAAGTGCCGCTCCTCTTAATAATTTACTTTTCTATTTGTCGATAGTTAGCTACAGTAAAGCATGTTCCTTAAAGCGGCTAATTCCACCCGAAAGCGATAATTTTAGCCAATCAGACTCAACAGCTTATTTTGAGGATATGATACTTTGCAGCGACGAAAACTCTACAGATGAAGGTACTCTTAACTAACTTAAAGTTGCTGTGGATTTGTTCCTACGGCAGCGTCATATTTTGATGAGCTGCTAAAAATCTGGCTTTATTTCGTCTGATTTCCGAGAAAAGGACTTCTGCACTCTTGCTGCTCGCGGCTTACTATACTACTAATAAAAAGTTTTTTTTGTATCCGAAAATTCTAAATTATAGGGATTTTTGGCGACTTCAACGTAAAAATAGTTTTTTGGAATAAGACAAATTTACTGCTTTTGGCGGGACACGAACCTGCGATTTCCATGACTTCAGCATTATGCTCTACCAACTAAGCTAGGAAGCAGACAAGATTCCCACCAGTCCTCGGTCAGAAACTCCTTCTTGAATTCAAATACGGGGTGGTACTTATAAGTGTGCAATCAACTACTACTGAAAGTCCCGCGGAAAGCAGTAAATTTTTCTTATTCCAAAAAAATTATGTGTCCGCTTAAGCCGCAAAAAAATCCCAAAAGTTGTTTTTTTATAATACATATAACTTATTAATTTGGGAGTGAATAGCAGCTTTAAATCATAAACTATTCTTCTAGATGACGATAGTGAGCCGATTTTAGGTCAGTGGTTCGAAGAAACACTGGCACCTTCTGAACCCGCTGAATCCAAATCGCCATCCACTTCTGAGAATGTTGATACCAAGTCGAATAATAATCCTGATCGTGGTCAATCTATTGTGCCCGAAAAAGGAGAGGTACAGTGGTGATTTTAATTTTTAGATATGGTAATGTGACTCATTTTTTTTAGGTTGATGGTTATATTTCATTGGCAACCAGTATTTTCGTATTCCTTAACAAGCATTTTCTCTGTTCGAAATCCAGCTTTGTGCAGAGGTATGTTCGAAGTGGCTTAACCGAGCAGCAGATGATCATTTTAGCTGCGATCATCCGAGATTTGGATAGAGAATGGGCTAAATCAGAATTAGGTAATTTGTTGCAGTATGCGCATGCAAATTAAATAAATAAAATATTATATGTTTTCAGGTGGCCAATATGAAGAATTCTCAAATGCGTTGATGAAATTCACGCATAATTTGATAACGAGTAACAACCTGAATTCGCTACAAGCATGCCTTTTAAATCATTTGGGAGTTTCTCCCTGGAATGCGGATGTTCGTCATGCATGGCCATTGCAGGTCTATCCTAGAACGTTGACTGTTCTTGCCCAAGTAAGCGTTCAGTAACTTATCAGATGGAAACATTTTTTTTTATATTAAATCCCTTGCTTTAGGTTTTGCTATTAAGACCGCAAAATGAAAAAGAGGCATCCGTAATAAGTATTTGGCATAGACTGGTTAATACGCTGATTGAAAATGTCCTCAATAATCCTCAAGCTGCAATCGATTCTACCGAAGTTGAAGGTAGTTGATTATTTTTCCAAATACAATATATTATCTGCCACTAGCGACGTTTTTCAGATTTAAACGTAGAACATGCAGAAGTGCTTCTCTATCTTTTCCACTCGCTGAACTTGCTTCAGAAAAAATCAGTGGTTCTTTTGATGGCTGGCGGTGTGTTGAGATGCTCAGAAACCGCAAGAAGTAACTTAAAAGATTCCCAGCTGCTGAATTTGTCCAGATTATTGTTGCTCTTTGATTACATTATGAAACATCTGTATGATGTACCAACGTCGTTGTTAGAAAAAGTATGTAACACGTTGAATACTGATAAAATATTTTCCTTATACGATATCAATTTGTTGTATTTGATTATATTCCATTACTCTAGATCCAAAGGAATCTCTTTGATCTTACTTATCTCAGTGCACACTATAAGGATTCGGTCACGGCAAGACCAGAGGCATCTTGGAAAGAAATTGAGGATCCATATCGTAGACTTTCTAATGAAACTCACCCTACTCCAAGATTCTATAAGCTATCTAATTTAGAGGTACTTTGACTATTAACGTTCAACGTGTCTGCAGGCGAGCTAACACATCGATATTTATTCCAGATTAATAATCAAGATTCTCCAAAATTAGATGGTTTGGCATGCAATTTTATTTTGGGAACTCCTGATAAACTTCGATATCCACTTCTATTAGACGCTCTTATAGAAATCTTAAATGTTACGCAAAATATAAGTGCAGCTAATGCGGGAAACATGTCAATTTTGGGACTGTGCGCCACTCAATACTGTTTCACTGTTTGCTGGCGATTATTACACCTCTTACCTCCCTCAATACCTTACATGGAACGATTAGCAATATGTGAAGTATTAACACCCGGGCCTGTATTACTGCATTCACTTATTTGGGGTCCTCGAACACCCCACAAGAATTTCAATAGATGGCTGAAAGATTGTCTTGTAAAGCAGGTGAGATTTTTTCAAGTTCCGAAACTGTTTGTTACTTGATTATAATACTACTATGAAAATAATGATATCGGAATAACATGTTTCACTTTCATATTATCGTTAAATGTCTAAAAAATTATTCATACATAACACTGTGTGTTTCGAAAATGAGAGTTTTTTTGAAATTTAATTTACCGTATGTTATTTATTGTCAATTTCTTGAAATACTAGGGCATGTACACCCAAAGCACCGATAAGCTTTTAAAAAGTGTCTCTGACGCTGTAAACAACATGGAATACGATTGTGCACTTGCAAAGAGATGTATGATTAGTCTTATGCCCGAGTCCACTAAATCCGTTATGACCAAAGACGATCTGCCACCTCTATGGCAGTTGATTCTTTTGGATTGCCTGGTTGCAAAAGTAGAGGTGAAGAACTTACATTAAAGCGTGGTCGTAAAACTAATTTGCTTTCAATTTAGGTTCCTTTAGATGATGCGTGTGCAAGTGAAACCCAAACCATTGCGGTGTCAAGTCACTCGTGTGTGGAGGACTTGGTTCCGATCGTCATACGACTAGCCAGATCTATTTTACATTGCACTCGTTGGTCAATGTTTCATCTAGTGGTCGACCAAAGCGAAAGTTCTGAGAAGGTAAAAACGATAGCTTGAAATGGGTTCGGGTTTATAATTGTACATTTTAATCATTCCAGCTTCAACTGAAAGACCTAGAATTGATGCACGATGTTCTCGCAATTTCGTCAAAAGATAATACATTGCTTTGTACATTGGCTAGTGAGATTGATTCATATTTGCCAGCCAATGTTTTTTCGGTACTTCAAGCTTGGAGGACCGCATTCTTAGAAGATACTTTTTCGGTAATTGTTCACTGGCCATCCACGATAGCAGAAATCATAAATCAATTTACTTATTTTCAGTCCCAATTCAGCAGCGATATCATTCCATCGGAAAGCTACATTCTGAAAATCATTGATATACACATATCTTCGTTATCCAAATCGTTGCCATTCAGTATCGATTTGTCTTTGAAACGAACTTTAGAGAACTTGGTAAAATTCGTTGTTCAACACGCCCCAAGAATTGAAAACACCGATACTAAAAATAAAGCTATTGAACTGTTGGTTTCCATTACAACAGATGCAAGAACTGAATATTTGTATAATGTGGCTGTTAAAGCTTTGGATAAAATGATTGGAGACACAGAAACTGATGAACGACAAAAACGGGTTTATATTCGGTACGCACGACAAAATGGGTTAATTTTATTATGTTATATTAGTATTGAGTTTCAAATGAGTTCTTTGGAAAGACAATTTTCCATTTTTTGGTAAGGAGATCGAATTCATAATAAAAGCACTAATTATAAATTCTTTCCAAAGGCTCATTTGAAGCGAAATACCGAATTAAACTTGTGTACAGAGTGTTTCCTAATTGAGTACAGAAATTTCAAGGGCGTATTATTATGTTAATTTAGTGAGAATACGTTAGTTTGAACATTGGATCAAAAAATAGTTTCAGAATGGCAGGTTGTTAAAGTTGTAAAATTTTTTCTTTTTTTTTATAATTTCCCTGTTTTTATGCGCTCTTCATCATAATTTTGTAAACTGAATTGAACAAACAAAACAAAAATTGGCCGGAATTGGTGCAAGTAGTATACTAAAGATGGCTAGAATGTCTTCTCAGGAATACGCCCTTAAAATGTTTGTACTCAATTAGGAAACAGCATCTAGAATCAATTTTATTTTGGAATACTTTCATTCTTTTTAGAGTTTTGGACCATACTTACAACCTTTTGATAAAGTATACGAGCGAACTAAATGCTCCGAAGCCATGGGTACATGAGAACATTCTGCACAGTTGTTTGAAATTCTATGAGAAGATTATTGAGAAAAGTTCGGGAAGACAAGCATTGGAAAGTTTTTTTACAGGTACAAGTAAATTAAATTCCATGTGAATTGATCGTAATTAGTTTGAATTTAATAGGGGATAAAGACTTGGTTAAAGTGTTAATGTCCGTGTCCAGTCCTCATATGAAACAACAGTACAGCACTCGTGTGCTCCACTTATTCAACAAACTGTTTCAAGCCGCAGAGAAAAGTTCAACAGACCCAAGCTTGAATTCTCTCTGTTCGAGCATGGGGAAACTAGCAGAAGTGGAAAGTGAAAAACTGCAAGCATGGCTGAGGCAAATAATTATTGGGCCTGTTGAGGGATCTGGTTCCAGGTATTTTATTAAGCGATATTGTGACTAAGTCGTCTATTTGCTGACTGATTTTTTTTTTCGCAGAATACCCGTATTAAGGTTGAGAAAACAACCAACTAATACGAGCTCAGAAGGCAAACAAGTGTATGTCTGCATGGGAGCGAAGGACGAAAAGAAATCGCTGGTGCAAGAAAATAGTCAGTTACTTCAAGCGTTAACCAGTTACATTGTGAAACAGGTACATATTTATTTTATTCTAAAATGTTGCAAAATGACTATGTACTAACTGGGGAAATTGCTATAAGTACAAGTTTCATCTTTTCAGACCAGCAATGTCCCAGAGGATGTTTCTATAACTATACTGAAAGCTCTTATACCTCTTGGTAGTCATATACTGAGTCCTGCTTTAGAAGGAGCTGGTTTCACTGAACTTATGGACGTAATGACAATGTTGGCCGATGCTGGAACTGGAAAAGGACATAGTCACCTTTTCCCTGCAGCTGCTCAATGGGTAGAGTCCTGCGCCAAGTACGTGCAAAACTCTGATATTAGTGAGAAACTGGCGAGCACACCCGACCTTCTGAAGAACAACAGTGCCCTTAGTGCCGCATCCTGTATTTTGGACTATTTAACAGATGTAATTCTATCGATCACCGAGCAACCACCTAGGTACTTAATACTGTTTTATCATGTAATTAACTAAATGCAGTACTATATGTGTATTTGACAGATCGGTATCACCTCAGTGGGAGCACGAAAGTCCTCTAGATATTGAGCTCGATTGGCAAGAAGAAACGATCGATGATGATGATAGTGGCGAAGACTCCGATGAAGACTCTCTTTCCAACAAACTTTGTACTTTCACAGTGACGCAGAAGGAATTTATGAATCAACATTGGTAAGAATTGTTCACAGTGCAATTGCAAACGTGTCAAACATTTGATTTAGGTATCATTGTCATACTTGCCGTATGCTGGACGGCGTGGGTGTTTGTTCGATTTGCGCTCGAGTTTGTCACAAAGGACACGATGTCAGCTATGCTAAGTACGGAAATTTTTTCTGCGACTGTGGAGCGAAGCAAGATGGATCTTGTCAAGCACTAACCAAGCGCAGTCCTGTTTCCAATCCTGAACTTCCTCAGCATCAGAGGAAGGACGAAGAGCATYCTGTGTTAGCCAGCTCTTTAAGGTTTGTTAATAGTCAAGGCACTAAAAAGATGAAGGCGAAAGATTGTTGGAAGTTGTCTTTTCGTAGATATTTTTATTATCGACACATGATCTCGTTGGGGTATTCCGACTGCTCGATTGGTTTCAAAGATAAAGAAAAAAGAACAAAAATTGCGTTTTTTTGCAATAAAATGTTAATAACTAACACCATTACCACACCGAAACTACCTGTTCATCTGCTTATTATCTTTTATATCATCGCACAATTGCTACTAGTATTTTTGTCACGATAAAGCATTTTCAAATACCTATAGCGTTGTCTAAAAACTTATGAGAATTTTAAGCTAAAATTCATACCACTTATAAAATGTACAGACACTTTTTTTAAGCAAAATATACTCAAAAAGGTCTCATATTGAAGGTATTTTTAGCAATTGAAAAAAAGTATTGTACTTTTGTTTTGACGTTATCGTTTTTATTAGGAGACGTACCAGTTCTCCTGTACCTCCCGAGACCTATTCAAAAGTCTTATTCGAGGAAAGGCGTTCTGAGCATGAAAAGAAAAAACTTGATGAATCTCGAGAATTTTTATTAGGCTATTTGAATTCAAGCACTGTGACTTGGTCTTTATTGGGTATGTTTACTTCGTTGTTATAACATTATCATTTTCCTAACATTACTTATTTGTTTAACAGAGTTTTTGGAAGGGTTGATCCCAGCCATTGAGTCAACGTGTAACTTAAACAGTCCTGTAGGCTGTCACGCACGAGGAGTGAATGCATTACGAGAACTGTACAATGCCGAAAAGAAATACGTTCATACTGAGTTGCTGATGGTACCTACTCTAGGTAAGCACAAGCGAACAAAACTAGCAATCAAATGACTTAACAGAATGTAAAAACATGCAAAGTGCACAATAAAGCCAACTTACACTCAACGCTTGAAGTCCGTGTGATATTTAGTTCATAATTTTTTATTTGCATTTGATTAATAGTTTTTTTTATCGGTATGAATTGTTGTCGTTTTTTGACGCTTCATTCATCTATTGAGGACCGAAAAAGGGGTGTTTGTTCGAGACTTTTTATACAATCTTGAAAAGAGAGTTGAAGCTAGGTGGGTTTGTGAAACCCTTTATTTAAYCTTCCGGAAGTCGCGCCGATGTTTTTGRAAAAGTTTAGTCGCACCGGTCTGAGAGAGATTTTAAAAAATAGAAAAACTGACTTTTTGTTTCTTACTGTTATTGTCATGCAAAAATAGTGCTATKCTAAAATTTAAAAAAATGTAAAAATAAGTCGATTTAGCAAAAAACACCATTCAACTTTTAGAGCAACTCAATATCGATTACAAGGTACAGAGTGCCGAACGTTTTTATCTACAGCTCCTACAGCTGACAATTTATTTGTTTCAATTTTGAAAGTACAGGCAACTTTCTAAGGACTGCACCTTCAGTAATGCCAAATGGTTTCTTATTTCTTTAATTTATAAGCGACCGATAGTGAGATGCCAATTAATGAAAATTGAAATGAAATTTATAAATTTTTACAGGGTCTCAAGAAGGGGCCTTTGAAAATGTGCGAATGTCTTATGCTGGCGATCAGGGGCAAACAATCAGACAGTTATTATCTGCCCATATTATTCGACGTGTGGCTATGTGCTGCATGACCACGACTCAAGGTACGAATTATAACTAACATTTCGCATTATTTTTATATATTTAAGATTGTGCTACAGATTTAAAACCCTTATTCAAAACTAATTAAAAATTCAACAAGTCCTTAAAAATAATATTGTTTTGTTGTGTTGATAAACAGGGGTTTACAAAGATACAAAGTGGATTTAATTAATTTCCCGATGTAGACTCTATAGAGTCATTAAATAATACCAAAATACCAACTGATTAAATTAAAAAACTTTTTATATTTAATTCATAAATAAATTCATATTTTTTTTATCTTAGGAAAACGTCAACATTTGGCTGTATCTCATGAAAAGGGCAAAATAACGGTTTTACAATTATCCGCACTTCTCAAGCAAGCGGATTCTGCTACAAGAAAACTAACATTGACTCGGTTGAGTACTGCTCCAATACCATTTACCGGTAAATATACTTCTTAATCATCATCAATTGAAAGTAGTCTGGTGTGCTCAATCATCAATTGCAATTTCAGTTTTATCGATGACTTCCAATCTCTGCAACGAAGAATTTTTGGCAGTATGTGGCTTAAAGGATTGCCATGTCTTAACATTTAATTCGAACGGTCTTGTTACTGATCACTTAGTTTTGCATCCCCAGCTGGAAACAGGCAACTTTATTATAAAAGCTCTTTGGTTGCCAGGATCTCAAACGGATCTTGCGCTTGTCACTGCAGATTTTGTTAAAATTTTTGATTTGAGCAAAGATGCTGCGAATCCTCAATATCACTTTTTGGTAAGAATGTTCGGAGGTTTTCAATAGATGGAAAAGTTATACCAAACGATTTTAAGGTGCCAAGTGGTAAAATCCGAGATTGCACCTTCATGTATGAAGACGGAATTTATCATATTCTACTGATGTCATCCCCTGGTCATATTTATACCGAAGTGCTCAACGAGGATACTTCTACGAAATTTGGAAGTTTTTATGTCACTAATACGCTAGAGGTAAATACTGATAACTATGAAATCTAAATTTTAAATAATTTCTTCCACTCAACTTTAGGTTCACCACTTGGACGTTACAGATGCGAATGGTCATATTGCTGGTGGAGGAGTTTCGATCTACTACTCTCACACTCTGATGCTACTGTTTTACAGTTACGCACAAGGCAAGAGTTTTATATCACCAGTTGGGCTGAAGAGCAATTGTCTTTCACTTGGTAAGTTGAATCAATCAATAAAGATCTAATGCCGCTAAACATTACATAGTTTTCCTTTCAGTTTTCCCTATTACAATTCCCCAAACATCAGCCAGTACCAATGGTTCTAATGCGAAAAGTAATAGTACCAGAATACCAAATCCACAACCCTTGTGTCAGTGGATGGAGATCCCAAATCATCCAGGATTAATATGTTGTGCAATGCAGTCCAGCAATCAGCCAGTTGTTTTAATGCTCAAACCTGATTCCATCTTAATTCAAGAAGTAAAGGTAGGAAACTAAGTTGTTACTGGCGCAGTTTAGTAATAAAACTGTCGTTTTTTTAAAAGGTTGTGCCAGCGAAATCAAAGATCATGGACATGGTAGCCATACGGCATAATTCAGGCAGCGAATTGCGAACTACTTTAATCCTGCTCTGCGAAGACGGCAGTTTAAAAATGTTTATTGCCAATATGGATCAAACCGGATTTTGGATGTCAAACAATATTCAAGCCACTGTACCCGTAGGTAGGCGACAAAAGAGAATCAAACATTTGCTTCAATGTAACTCACTTATTTTTTTACCTTATTTAGGGACAGTGCCGAAACCAAAGAAGAAAAAGCCTATAAAATCTGGGAAGGCATCTAGTGCTCCTGTTTTCCCTGTCGACTTTTTCGAGCACTGCACAGCCATGGGTGATGTCGAATTTGGCGGAAATGATTTACTGCAGATTTACAACGCCGCGCAACTAAAACACAGGTATGATTTTTAGAAAATCTTTCAATGGTGTAGATAATTATGATTTTCTAGTCATTTTATCAACGCATTTGTAATTAATAATGTATTAAATTATTAGCAGTTGCTGAAATATGAGCTTCTTAATTTCTTATGAAACAAATATCATGTCCGCGTCCGTTTAATATTATGCCCGCTTATAAGAAAGGGTTTTACATTGAAAACCATGCCAATAAAATTGTCCGGTTAAGAGAGATGTCCGGAAGTAGAACCGGTTGAGTTATGACATTCTCGTTTTCATTGCGAGATAGAGCGTTAAATTGCGTATATTTTTATGCTACATATCTTTCTAGAAATATTTCTAGTTTTCACGTGAAACTCGAAAATTCAAGATTAATGCCAGTCTTCAGAATCGCACTTATTCGATGGCTCGTATTTAGAGAACCGGTTGAGTTACATTCCTTGATTCTTAATTCCCTATGAGAAAAATATCATGTCCGCGTTCGTTTAATAATTGTCCGCTTATAAGAAAGTGTTTTACATTGAAAACCATGCCAAGAAAATTGCCCGGTTGAGAAATGTCCGCAAGTAGAGCTTTCACTGTATTTGGAAACGAAATAATTGCAAAACCTATTTATATTTTTAAGAATTACATTACATTCAATACTTATTGCAGATTAAACACAACTGGACTATATGTGGTTTGTAATAAAGACCAATTTCAAATTGAAGTATCTAATAATGATGCTAACATGGTTATGTGCGGAATAAGAGTGCTGGTTGGAAGCCAAGATGCACAAAAAGCCCCAACATATGTAGAGGTACGTTATAACTGCGATTGCAATCCTTGCATTGGAAGTTTGCAAAAATAAACAAATAATCAACACCATTTCACAGATCTTCGGAAGAATAATTTCATTCAATGTTCTGAGAAGCCGTTGGTACGATATTCCGTTCTCTAGAGAAGAAAGTCTTCAGGCGGACAAAAAACTTACCATTGTATTCGGACCATGCCAGGTATAGAAACCGTTTATACCCCAACAACTTTTGCTTAAAACCAAAACTGAATGAATTATCTAAAAGCATGGTTTATAAAATATTCTATTAAAACTTTATAGGATCCCGAGCTGATGACAATGATCGATAGTGTGAAAATATATGGTAAAACCAAAGATGCGTTTGGCTGGCCAGAAGAGACTGATGATAGTGCCGTTGCAAATGCGGGAAACTCCTCGAATACTGGAACCAGTGCAGCTGGAAGTGGAAGTTCTAATGAGGTAAAACCACTTTCAAGTTATGGTCTTTAGACGCAAGAAATCAAATTTTAATTTGAATGATCAAACGAAATGTATTTTATTTACATCAGGTCGACCATCAGTCTGGGTGTCCACAGCAGTTATCAAAACTTGAGCGGCTCGCTATGGATGTTTTTAAAAGCTTGGACTGCTCCTTGTATATCTACTCGTCTGAAGAAAAGTTTGCAAAGCTTAAACCCGCTGCTTTAAAATTAGGTAACTTGTGCATTTGTCTTTTAATATCAATAGTGAATATTTGCACTTATTTTCATTTAGCTACCCAGCTCTTAACATTGCCTACACCACCGTCAATTCAAGTTCACTCAAAGTCTTTAATGTTGACAATTCATCCTACCAAACAACAGTATCATAGCTACAAGGATCAAGCCCTGTTAGAACACGTTCTGAGCAACTTAACTGATATGACGAGCAGGAAAGGTATCCAGCACATAATTGAAACTTTTAAGTTTATATATTTAACATATAATTTTTTATTTAGAATTGAATGGGGTAGATTTAGATGCAGAGAGTTACTACCGATTGGTGCTCATTGTAAGAGGAATTGCAGTTTCGCGACCCAACAATCTGGTTAAATTTGCTGACAGTCACGCGTCCCTTCAGGACGTTGTATTAGAAGACCCACTGGGACCGAACAATCAAGACGAGTCAACGGAAGATAACGCGGAAGTTAAAGATGGAGAAAGAAACATTAGTAATAATAAGCATTTATTATTGCAACTGGTAGATGTTCTCTGGATGTTGCACAAGATAAATCCGGAAATTCCCGCTCTAGCTCCCGTAGTCGTTCCCGGTTTGAAGTAAGTGTGTTAAATTTAAGTTATTGATTATTTATGGAAAATGCCAGAAATGTAAATATTTACTTTTTCCCATATTTAGTTTTTAACTAGTGTCTTTATTGCAGGTATACCGAACAAGTAATTCACGCTTTAGTTGAAATTATACATGCGTTTCAAACCTCTGAAAACTACAGCAATATCACCATTAGATTATATATCCAGCTCTTGTTGTGTCACGACCCTATCATAGCATTTAGTGCTAAACAAGCGTTATGCAAGGTAACCAATGCTGACTCATCTCCCTTATAAACAGTATCTTATTTTTTTATTAATCATGAAAGGTTCTGAAACCACGCGTAAAACGTCGCAAAGTTTTCATACCGTCTCCGCCTCACTGTGATAGCCCAGCACCTTCTAAAACGTCGGTTTTACCTTCGACTTCGGGCGAAGGCAGATCTCAACCGACTCAACAAGTAGGACCAATTCCAGCGGCTGCAGGATTTGACGTGGACATGGTGGAAGCAATCAGCTTTCTAGAGCAACATGGGGTTGAAGGTGGCGTGAATCAACTTGAGGCAATGTTGGGTAAGGGTAGCCTAAGTTATTAATAGTTCATGTACCCTTTGACAATGAAACTGCACTTATGCATTATGTATATGTTGATGGGAATGTCTAGGCATTGCGCAAACTGACCAACTGGCCATTCATTCATTCAAAACACCCACAGGCAGCACCCCTAGAGGAATGACGGCAATTTTCAATCACCCTATAATGTAATAATAAATTGAAGAAAAAAACTTGAATTCATATCTTTTTAGTGCAAATGATGCAGCGTGCCAAGTTCATTTATAATGTCGACCTTTTTTGCGTCAAGCCTTTCAATTATAGAAGGCAAATAAATTAAAATAATGTTTGCTTTCTTCTCTTACTCATTTAGAGCCTTCCTGAATGTTGCCTCGATTTATTGTAATGTCGTCGAAGCAAAAAACTCTAACTCCGTCTTGTTTTCAAGCAAATAATTTTGTTAATGAACTGAACAACGGTCAAATCAGATTCATTTGCCCATGACGTAATTTATATAATTGATATTCTGTCTGCATGATGAACTTATTTGGATATCATTTACAAAGGCAACTTTACGTGCCAACACTCCTTTGCTTTCTCCTTTCTGGAAAAAATATGATTCATAAATTATTTTGTTTCGAAATATTTAATTTATGTGTATAAACCAGAATCGTGAAGTTTTGAAGATCAAATTGTGTTTTTTTTAGCCGGGCATGACGGTTTTCCTCAACTTATTGATATTCCATCCGATGCAGACGATGAAACCATTGTGGAACTCGCCATTGCACTTAGCTTGCAGGTAATCATGTACCGACCCATTCAAACATTGCGATATTTTTGAAAGGCGCTTCGAGTTATTTACTAGTTGGAATGAATAAAAAACATCGAAAGTTCTAATATTAGCTTTTCTTAAATTTTAGGATCATGAAATGGGCGGTATTACTAGTGCTGAACAAGCAATACAAAACTTACAGGCGAAGTTTAGAGGAGCAGGCCAAGGACAGGCAGGAGGTGCTGGAACTTCTCAAGCGCAAGAAGCGGCAAATTTCAGCGATACGACAGCTTCTGCAGGTGGATCGGATGATGAAGGTGTCGTGGCATCGCTTTGGCGTGTAAATAAATATGTTTTCTATTCATTTGTTTGATAGGTTCCACTGCTGCTACTGATGGTTCAACGCTGCGTACTTCCCCAGCAGAGCAAGGCGGTAGCGCAGAGTCTGAGAGTGGAGGCAGTGGAGTTGATAGCATTACAGGTAATTTTTTGGGAGTCATTTTTTTATTTTGCCGCGTAATCGTCTATTTTCTTATTTCCCAGGCGAACACAATGTTTCTGGAAGGTCGTCAGCTTACGGAGATGATGGTAATACTGCTAGAAGTACATACAACAGCTCGACTATAGCCCAAGGTGAATTATTTTTATCGTTTGATTTTGCTAAATGTAATTTGATGCTTACTTAGTCCCCGCCGAGCAAATACAACGCGCTTCTCAGGGCAGCGATACCTTAGCTCAAATTCAGGAGGATCTTGAATGTGAAAGCGAGGGTAGCCCCAAACTACATTATCTCAGATTACAGTTATTGGAAAAGCTAGTTGAATATTTGCCCAAACTTCAAAACGCTCAGGGCGTTCGAGCTATCCCATTCTTCCAGGTAAACTAAATCGACACATTTTCATCTTCAACTTGTAAAAATGGTGATTTCTTATTTAGGTGGTATCGCAACTTACCACTGATTTAGATGGCTCTTGTGAGAGGGACAGGGTCTGTCTCAATTCGCTATTAACAGCTGTTAGCCGAGAACTGAATTTCACAAGAGATAATGTTGAAAGCATTTGCACGCGATCTACTAAGAACGAGGTGCATTTGCTACTCTTGAAACTAATTTGTAAGTATCGGTTTTCATGTGTATATTTGACGGCAACTTTTTGTTTCTTGGTTTAGCAGCAAAATAGTATTACTTTTTATTTATAAATTACTACCTAACTATAACTAGACGGTTCAATATTATTCATTAAAATATGCTTGACTCTGACGTCGGTATAATAATGGTGTATTATTACGTTTCCAGCCAATCTTTTGCAAAGAAATAAGTCAAATTCCGTATCGAAGTCTGGTAGTTCAACTGATTCATCCAATTATGTTATTCGAACGTCTGCGAGTTTCTTACACAAGGCAGATATTATTAACTACTGCCTTAGAATTAGCCAAGCCTTACTGACAGACTATTGGACACATAAGAGCGACGAAGAAGTTTCTGGGGGTGAGTCTAAGATATTACTTTAAATACTTATAAATCAGTAAATATTAATTTGCAGGAGCAAAATCAGGAAATCTGCTAAAACCCCACTTAACTTATCCATTACCAGACATGGCACCTTTCTTTCTCAAAACACACTTAAAGGAAAATTCTACTGATGTATTTTCAAATTATCCCCATCTCATTACTGAAATGGTCTTAAGGTTACCCTATCAAGTCCAAAGACTGTCTGATGTTAGTGAAAGCGTGAACGATATTTTTGACGAAACATGGTTTAGGTAAGTTACTAGAACCAGAGGAATCATATTCTGGTACGAAATGTTTTTTTTAAGGTATTTGTGTGAATACATGATGACTTCACTTCCACCGCCTTCTCGTCGAAATGCAAGAAAGTTGTTGCTCTATATTTGTGGCAGCAAGGAAAAGTATAGACAGTTGCGAGATTTACACGCATTGGGTACACATTCAAAAGGTTACTTAATACTAGTAAGGCAAAAGAGCGTTGAGGTAATTTCATATTTTATAGGGATTAAGCATTGCTGTTCAAAAGGTGGATATCAGGCGAATTCCGATTTACAACACGCTCTCAGTTTGCCGTATGACAGTCTAGTGGAACTCGTGGAACATTTGAAGGCTTGCTTGGATATTGCTCTATATAGAACAGGTATTCTTAATCACATGTTCTTGGTTAGCTTCCTGCTACATTTTTTGTTAAATATAAGTCATGAAAATACAGTATTATTGTTTACTAAACCATTATTTGCTTTCTGTTAAAGGAAATTGGCAAATATTCTGCTTACAAACCGAAGAAATTCTACCCTTCCTACTGCGAGTTAGTTTTCTATTAGACGACGGCGTGGCTCCAACCATTCTACAACTATTGACAAGCGCCTTGGTGATCAACTCAAATCAGCAGAGTAAAAAAACTGAGGCTACTAGTAAAGTAAGTTTTAAATTTATTTGCTTTGTCATCAGTTTTATACAAATACATTTTCGATAGACAAGCCGCAAAGATAGAGAAAAGTCTGACGATTCAGCAGTCGAAGCCTTATTCGAAGAATCCAATTGCGTGGCGTTGGTCGAGCAGATCAACAAGCAGGTTTCTAAAGAAATTTTAGCCCGTTTCATCAAAACATTTACTCTGGAAAACAACACAACAACTGTAAGGTGGCAGGCGCACGGTTTGATTTTAGCTATTTACAAGAATTCGAAGCCTAAAGAACAGGCTACTTTGCTGGAATTACTGTGGCAACTGTGGCCTCTGCTACCTGCGTATGGAAAGAAAGCCGCTCAGTTTGTTGATCTGTTAGGTATGCTTATATTTATTTTGATCAAGCCCCTTTCGGTTGATTGTATGAGTATTTTATTTTATTGTCCTTCCTGGGTTTCRGTCATAAAAGAAAATTGTATTTACAAATCATTCGRAAAACCCTTTCAGATCATTTTGGACACCGAAAATATCKCAAAACAAATATGCGATTTTAAASATTAGACAACAGTAGACAAAATATGTGCTCTTGACACGACTCGAAAAACCTTTTCGATTACGCATACACACTTCATTACAGAAACTTGTTTGATTAGACTATTATTTTAGCTTGTAGAAGACCTTTAAAAATTTTCTAACGTGTTTTACGAACACCCTGTATAAGGAAAATAATGCATCAAAGGACGTACAGGGTTCTTACTATCTTGACGAACGCAGCAAAGCGATAAAAAAATTCTAAACCATCAACACATTTTTTAAAATCTTAACGGTCAACTAATTTTCTAGATGAAATTAATCGCATTAGCTTAGAAATAAACTGAAGCGTACTAGATTGTATTTAGGACTGAACCACAGGAAATGTATTAGCTTTAGTCAATATTTTAAGCTAAAAAAATGTTTTAAGGATATTTCTCGCTGAAATGCACCGACACGAAAGAAGGGGAGAATAAAATCGAGGAGTACGTAAAGAAATCAGTATCCGTTCTCAGGGTGCAGAACGAAATGTTAGCTCATCATCCAAACGCAAGTTTATATGCGCATATGTCCCAATTTGTGGATTTAGATGGGTACTATCTTGAATCAGAACCATGTTTGGTTTGCAACAATCCAGAGGTAGATAAAATATTTTTCTTACTAAAAGTTTCATTAATCGCACTGGTTAAATGCAGGAAAACATTAATATAGCTGTATGTATAACCAGCTTACACACTTTAGTAAGACAACCCGAAGGATTAAATAGAGTGTTTAATTTCAGGTTCCATTTTCTACTATAAAACTATCTTCAGTTAAAGTGGACTCGAAATTCACAACCACGACTCAAATTGTGAAACTGCTGAGTAGTCATATTATAAGCAAGATTACGGTTCGAATTGGAGATTTAAAGAAAACTAAGATGGTCAGAACCGTCAACATCTACTATAACAACAGGTGCGGAATTAAACATTTATTAAGTCACTATAACTGCAAGTTTTTAGTCGTTTACTGAGCCAAATGTGTTTCTTTGTTTTCTAATTGCAGAACAGTACAGGCGGTGGTAGAATTAAAAAATAAACCTGCCTTATGGCATAAAGCTAAAAAGGTAACGTTGCAATCGGGACAAACGGAAGTGAAAATAGAATTCCCATTACCTATTGTTGCCTGCAACTTGATGATTGAGTACGCCAACTTTTATGAAAACATTCAGGTAAGCTTGGGAAGTAATTTCTCAATTTTGAACAAACCTGCATTATTTTTTCTACAGGCTAGCAGTGAAACTTTGCAATGTCCAAGGTGCAGTGCTTCAGTTCCAGCTAATCCGGGCGTTTGCGCCAACTGCGGGGAGAATGTTTTCCAGTGTCACAAATGTCGCGCTATTAACTACGACGAGAAAGATCCGTTTTTGTGTCACGCCTGCGGTTTTTGCAAGTACGCAAAGTTCGATTTCACCCTACAGGCGAAACCGTGCTGTGCCGTTGAACCGATAGAAAACGACGAGGATCGAAAAAAGACGGTGTCGAGTATAAACACGCTCTTGGAGAAAGCCGATAGAATCTACAAACAGCTTATTGCTAATAAACCCACTCTTGAGTCACTTGTAGTGAGAATAACAGAGCATAGATCCGACAAGAAAGGAGACGAACCGATCGCTTCTAACAACAACACGACCACTCAAAATCCTGTAAGCGCTGTTGCAATGGCTCAAGTTAAAGTTAACAAAACCATTCAGATGCTTGCACAGCAATATTGTTCGGAATGCAAGACCAGCTTTGAGGAGCTGAGCAAAATAATACAGAAGGCAAGTGTTGAAATTTCGAGAATAATGGAAGTTTTATTTCAGATACCAGATCTCTAAGGAGTTGGGCAATCAATATAGTTTTTATGTGCTTTTAGGTACTCGCTTCCCGAAAAGAACTAGTGATTTACGAAAGAAAACACCATGACATGGATCTTCCTCAAAGTGCTTCAGTGTTTGATGATCTACAGGTAATAGTCAAAATGGTCTACAAGTATGTGTTCTAAAACAAGTATATTTTAGGTGACTGCCACCCCTTGCGTTGCAAATAAGTGTTATGGCTGCGCTACAGCAGCCACAGAACATTGTCTCACGCTTTTACGAGCCCTTGCTCTTAACTTGACAACTAGACAAATTCTTTGTTCTTATGGTTTAGTCCAGGTAGGTGAACTTTGTTATTTGGCAAGTAATTTCTGGCATTCCAAACGACGTTAAAAAATAATACAAGAAAGGCTCTTAACTCATAAATTGAGTTATTGAGACTTGTTTTACGATAAAATTGAACGAAATTTCAAGGAATTGGTATGGAACAACTTGAGAAAAGGCAACATACATAATCAAGAAGACGTGCGATTGTTGCTTTGCATGTTAACAAAGGATAATCCAGAAGCAACTGAAGATTTGTGCCACCTGTTGATGACTAGGATTACCAATAGTTTGAATGGAAATCTGAACAGTACCGACTTAGGTAAGAACAGTGTCCTTGCTCTAATCAGATTGTTCGAAAATATTGATGATTTATAGGCGCTAGTATTCGACATGAAATAGCGCTACTGGCAGCCATGGTTCAAAAGGAGGACGACTGTTGGGAGTTAAAACTCAATTGTATGATGTCTCTCTTCCAGACAGCTTGTGAAGATTCAAAGAGTCCAATAGTCATGGAAAGCGTCACTTTGCCGTGTCTCAAAATCATACAGAACTTGATGAAAATTTCAGAT
>NW_026018916.1:11684290-11706841 GCF_020466585.1 Dendroctonus ponderosae | reverse complement strand
CCGCCAATACATCTAATGGCGGGGGAAGCAAAAAATCTAAAGAAAAATCCAATGCGGGAAAAAGTACTCAGAAGCTGATGCCTTTACAAGCTCCAGCCGAAGTTCGCAAGTTCCTTAACAAAGCGCCTGGACATTCGTTTACAGGTAAAAGTGTACTATTCAAATGCACTTCAATTTGAATCTATCGAAAAATTTGTATTATTTTTTTGTCCGTATCTATACATTATTTTTGTCGGGTTTGTCTCCCAAAACTAACAATTGGTCGATTGCACCGGATGCGATCTTCCCCGACAAGCTGGGATTAGTGCTAGTTCTGATGTGCAAGTTTTTTTAGAATTTTTCTTCACATTACAGCTTTTAGGAACTGCAAGATTAAGCCGGTCACGAAAAGTGGAAATTCGAGCGCATGGGGAAATCTACGACAATAGATTAAATTTATCAAAACTATAATATTTTATTCAAACTTCTAAATGTACTTTTTGCCTAAATAGCATGGAAAGCCCGGTTGCTTCGTCCATCTGAATCCAACAGCCAAACAGCTGCCTCATCGAAAGACGACATTCACAGTCAATTCCTGGCCGAAAAATACTCCAGAAAATGGAGACACCGAGTGAAAAAAATGAAAGCAACCAACCGCCTAGGTCTGACTGCCTCCGCATCTTGGATGGAAATCGTCTTATTCAACAGGAGTTCCCGCCAGGCCAGGATCGTGGCTTGCAGCATAATAGAAATGATGTGCAGCAACTACGAAAGAAAGAAAGAAGTCGTAACACTTCTCACTTGCTTCTTGTCCAAGTTATCAGATGCTGGGGAATCATCAGCTGAATTTTTACAACTGTATCAACATCTTATACAGGACTCTCCCTGGAAGCAGTACTTAACCATACAGGTTAGTTTTGTTCTCAGAATGTGCCAACTTTGTTCGAATTGTGCTATTGCAAACATCCTATTTGAGGGATGTACTATTTAATTGCATGTTCCGATTTTTTCGTGTTTTAAGTGAAAACGATAAATCTAAATCGATTTCATTACAAAAACAACCCCATGAGTGCACTTTTTTTAAAACGTTAAAACGCGAAACACTAAAATCACAAAGGTTAATTTTTGCGAACCAAACTATCTTGTATTGTATGCAATTTCCACTCAAAATTCAATTTGTTCTTAACCCAATAGGGTTTGCCATTGGTTCTGGCCAATTTAATGACACACGAGATAGAGCAGTTGCATAGACTGGAAGCGACTACTCTTACATCAGACTTGGCACAAGGCTACGCTCTCAATCAGCTAACAGATCTATTGGCCGGTTTTCTGGGAAATGTTGCAATCAGAAGGCAATACAAGTCCCGGCTTGTTGGTAAATATAATGCTAACAATAAATTTGAAGAATTCGGTATTAATTTGACGACATCAGGTGCTGTTTTGAATGGATATCTATCATTAAGGCGACTAGTCGTGCAAAGGACTAGACTGATCGATGAAACTCAGGAAAAACTGCTGGAATTGTTAGAGGAAATGACAACAGGTTGGTAATTTGGTGCAATTTTTAGTAGCTTTTGACTGTCTCATTATGTTTTGCGTTTGTAACTCGTGAGTCCTAAAAATATTTTCAGGCACCGAAGAAGAAACCAAAGCTTTTATGTCGATTTGCATCAAAACAGTGGAGCGGTACAGTTTTCAAGATATTCTCACACCCGTATTTATATTCGAAAGACTGTGCTCCATAATATATCCAGAAGAAAACGACATTGGAGAGTTCTTCCTTACACTGGAGAAAGATCCGCAGCAAGAAGATTTCTTGCAAGGTTGTTCTGGTTACAACTTGAATTATACATCAAGTAACATTTTTGATATTTTAGGACGGATGTTGGGAAATCCCTATTCTAGTACCGAAGCCGGACTGGGCCCACTTATGCGGGATGTTAAGAATAAAATATGTCAAGACTGTGAACTTGTGGCGCTTCTCGAAGATGACAACGGCATGGAACTGCTGGTTAACAACAAAATCATGAGTTTGGACTTACCTGTAAAAGATGTGTACAAGAAGATTTGGCTCTCAGAGGGCGGTGATCATGATGCAATGAGAGTTGTATACAGAATGAGGTGATTTATATACATGAACCCAGCCCAATCGTTATTTAATTATTTACTATTTGCTTCAGAGGTCTGTTAGGCGATGCCACTGAGGAATTTATAGAGACATTGGACAACAAAGGCCAGAGCGCTGTAGATAATGAAGAAGTTTATAAAATGGCAAACGTGTTAGCTGATTGTGGAGGTTTGAAAGTTATGGTTGCCAGATTGGGCTCCATTCAGAATGCCTGGCGAGCCAAACCGCTTTTACAGGTGACTACACCTAAGTTTTACATGAATAATATCTGCTATACTACATGTTTTTAGGTATTGCTGAAGTTATTCAGGCTGAGCATTAAAGTGAACAAATGCCAGGAAGTCCTGATCGAGCCGGCTTTAGGAGCCGTCGAAGCCTTTTTGAGAGTACTACAGTTATGTTTAGAAAGCGCCACTGAGTCTAGGTAAATACCGATTTTTGTTGCAAATCAGGTTTCTTTATGAGTGTGTTTCATTTAGTCAATCTGCCGTAATCGAACAACTGCTTGAGATCATAGAAACGTTGATGGCCAAAGCAACAAGCAAACCGTTAGACGTTTTTGAGGAGCTGTCCGTAACCTTTGGTGGAAGTGAATATGTAACATCTTTGCTCTCATTTACGGTATGAAAGTTGAATGTTTACTGACGAAATTTAATGCTATTATTTATCGCTATTCTTTAGTCACATCCCTCAGTAAGAAACAACACTGCTGTTCTTGGTCACTTGACTCGAGTTCTTGCCGCCTTGGTCTACGGAAACCAGAACAAAATGGATACATTGTTGGAACATTTTAAGGACGTAATCACATTTAATTCGTAAGGGACCACAGCGAATATCTGCTTATTCAAGCAAATAAAATATCGATTCGTTTTCAGGTACGATAGCGACCACACAACTGAAGATCAACAAAAGCTGGAAATGTTTTGCATGTTGACCAACAACATTGAAAGAAACGCAATCGGCAATACTTTAAAGGATTACATACTGTCGTTTAATATAGTTAAAGAAGCTTTGGAATATATATGCATTCATGCACCATGTGTTAAACCCACACTACTGAGAACCGACAGCGACGAACTGAAAGACTTTATCTCAAAACCTGCTCTCAAATATATCCTACGGTACTCTAAACAAGTAAATCTCCTCAAATTTGTCTAATTGTATTTATTAAAGGTTCCTAACTGGCCTGGCACACAGTCACGAAAACACCCAACTCGAAATATCCAGAGCTGACACCATACCAATTATTCACCGTTTAGAACAAGTTTCTTCGGATGAACATGTAGGATCACTAGCTGAAAATCTGCTAGAGGCTTTATGCACCAATCCAGCAGTTGCTAAGCAAATCGAAGAGGTACAGTTGCGAATGCTTGGGTATGGTCATAATTATACTTAAATTTGAATCTTTAGGTCCGAGAGTTCACACGATCCGAGAAGAAACGACTGGCAATGGCCATGAGGGAAAAACAATTAGGACAATTAGGGATGAGAACCAATGATAAGGGACAGGTATTTACGTTATGCACAATACAATTAAATGATAGATGAATAGAAAGCTAATAATCCGAAATGTCGATTGGTTCGAAACAGTTTAGCCCGGAATTTTCACTTCGATCCAAGTATCACTAAATCGCCACTTTTCCTCACTAAAATTTTCGGTTTTTTTTTCGGGCCCAAAGCGGATGAACTCTGTTGTTTCATCGAAATATGACTATTACAAAAGAACAATTTCACAGCGAGCTTCATTATAGTCAATCATTTGATTTTTCCCAATTTTTCAGAAACATTTGTTTTTTGACGATGATTCTGCAGATCGTCTTCATTTCACACAATGAACGTCTCAATGTTCTTTTAGGCAATTAAACATTGATAAACGTAAGCATTTTAGGTTTTCTTCTTTTTTATGAGGTTCCCAATTATTTTTATGTACTCTTACTGCGTGTTTTACCAATTCGAAGCACAACAAAACAATAATTTGAAAAAGCACCACTTAATCTAGGGTCAACTTTTCTGCGTTAAGTTATTCTTACGTATTGCGTTGTTTAACTATGTAACTAATATTTACATAAACAGTTATTAAAAACGACTTTTTACACAGTTTTGCGTGAAATCAGAGCACGTTATACATTAATAATTTTAGGTGTAAACCCTAAATACATTTCAAATAGAGGATAAAAATTGATTTCAGGTTACTGCAAAATCGACCATTTTACAACAAATTGAGGAATTGGGTGAGGAATCTGGATTGGTGTGTTGTATCTGCAGGGAAGGATACAAATATCAACCCACAAAAGTTTTGGGTATTTACACCTTCACGAAACGATGTAACGTAGAAGAATTCGAAGTCAAGCAGCGCAAAACTGGTGGTAAGTTTTACTGCCTTTCGCTGCACGCAAAAAGGTTTTTAATTTGAACGTAATATTTTAGGCTATTACACTGTCACCCACTTTAATGTGGTGCACATCGATTGCCACATGTCGGCTGTACGTTTGGCTAGAGCTCGAGACGAATGGGAGTCTGCTGCTCTACAAAATGCGAATACCAAATGCAATGGCCTTCTGCCGTTATGGGGTCCTCAGGTGCCTGAATCTGCTTTTGCGAGCTGCCTTGCCCGGCATAACACTTATTTGCAAGAAAGCACGAACCATCGGTAAGTTGTATATTAACCGACACGATTCCAAATTGTTTAAGGGAAATTCTTCCACAGAGTAAACATTCTTAAAAGCTTACATCGCATTTGACCATTGAAAATGATTGAAACTTTCACAAGTTCAATCAGTTTTCATTGTTTTTGTGTTTTTTTATTGGAAAATAATTCGTTTGTGTAGATTCTATTGTAACTTCAAAAATCTAATTGTTATTGAGTTTTCAATTATTAAAATTAAAAATTTTCAACGTTGTACTCATTCAGTATGGCGTAAGATTGTAGTTATTATTGCGTAGCCACTCCAATTAACGCAGATTTGTGCTGGTAATTAAAAAATAAAACGAATTTAATTTTTATATTTTAAATTTTCCAACTTATTTTCTCTGAAGTATTTCATATCGCCCATTTTATAATTTATTTAAGCCTATTAATTGAATGTGTTTTAGTGATATTTTGCATGGAACTACGATTCACGACTTGAAATTGCTCATGCTGCGTTTTGCCCAAGAAAAATCGTTCCATGAAGATACTGGCGGTGGAGGACCTCAAAGCAACATGCATATGGTGCCTTATCTGATTCATGTAGGGCTGTATGTCATCAACACGTAAGTTCTGTCGGGTCATTAACACGTTATTACCATACAATTAATAAGACAAGCTTTTTAACATGTTGATTAATTTATTTCCAGGACAAGGGTTTACTCGAGAGAATTTGGCGCACTTTCAAGTTACACTACAAACGATATTACAGCGGATTTAGCCTATCAAGCAGATGGTCCTCTCTACATGGCAACAATGGCTGTTTTTCTGAAGAGCAAAAATGAATGGGAAAAAGACCGATACGCGCACTTGTCCAGGTAAATTATTGCAGAATAATAAGACTTCGTTTGGTAAATAAATGTGATTTTTCAGATTGTTAGCGATAGCTCAAACTAGATTCGTTCAACCGAGTGGACCTGGAACAGGTCTTAGTGATAAATCTGTCAAAGACTACAGTGTTTATAAGCCTTATTTAGTATTTTTTGGATTGATAGATGCTATTTATAAATATTTCTTTAAGGTAGGTTATCATCTACATGGCATAAAAATTAGGTTTTATTTAATCGATTTATTTCTTAGGATGTCGAGGGTGAATTTGAGCAATGGCCGGCAAATCTAGCTGATTATATTCGGCATAATGATGAAGCTTTAATTAAAAATTCAGAGAAATTATTAAGTTACTACACAGAAGAGTTGTTGCCCTGTACTTCTTTTGGTGAATTTTGCGATGTCGTTGGTAAGTTAATTTATCTTCAGTTTAATTTTTCTCGTGTTTACTGTTTTGTGTTTGTGTTTACTGTTCGACTATTTTCTGTTCATATATCAAAACGGTTCTTAGATCAATTACTCATTTTTTTAATTTCTTATTTTTTTATTAGATGCTAAGCTATGAGCTCAAATAATAATGTTAACTATGTATTAACAGTCGTTGTTTAAAGTGCATTACGGCAACAGACTTTTTTTAAATTATTTATCCATTCTTTTATTGGTACATGTTTTAAACCTTCCTTAATTAATTTTTATTTTTATTGAATTAAATGTTGAAGTTTGTAATTGTTTGCAGGTCTTTTGGAAGTTATATCCGACTCTGATAGCTACCTTACTTCAGTTTTAGCCAGTGTAAAATAGTCGAAAATTGAGGTACCATTAATAAAAATCACGAGAGGCTGTTAAATTGAGCTTGTCTGAATATATTTATAATAATCACAAAGTTTACTGCTGTTAACTGAATTAATTCACGCAATTGATGTAATTTATTATTTATCTTTAAATTAAATCATGGAAATATTGATAAACACTTAACTGCATATACGTGTTTTATTTATTATATTTGGTATCTTGAAATATCCAGTAAGGTAAAACTAAACATTAGAAGTGTTAGTGATATTTCTGATAATCTCCCTTATTGCGAATTTAACAAATAGGGTGCGGTTTAACGAACCACGCCCGCATATTTGAATTCAAGGAAGAAGAAGACTAAATGTCAAGTCAAGAATCAAATTAATGTCGTTTTTGGCGGTTTAGAGATATTGTTGATGTTCTTGTGTGTTTATTGTATAAACAATTTGTTATAAGCAAAATTATCATGTCTAAGAAACCGACTCAATCAAATACACTATTTAACTATTTTTCATCTCCGAAAACACCAGTAACTCCCAAAGCAAATGTGGAAAGTGGCATCAAAAGTAGTTCAAAAGACACTACTCCAACCACTAGAAACGAAAACCGACCGGCAGGCCCAAAAAAAGATGGTAAGTTTATAAGTAACTTCATTATTGTATAAGCATGTTACTGTGTAAATATTCATTACAGTTAAAACATGTGTTAAGATTACGACTTCTTGGTTATACCTATGTTGTATTTGCCTCCTGCTGCAATAACTTCTGTTTTAATATAAAATCGAAATAAATGCAATTTAAAAGTACCTGTGAGTTTCCCGTGTGCAAGACAAAATATGAATTACCGAATTTACTATTTAGCAGGTATATGTATTTTTTGCTCGATAGTGATCAGAAAATTAAATGAACTGGAAAGCGAAAGCTTGACTATTTAATGTTGAAAAATTGACCGAAACCGCATTAAAATTTCCACAAAAACAGCACTTTAAATATTGCAAAAACCATAATACCTATAAACTGCGCTCGATGCTACAGAAAATACGCAAACCTGTACATACACATGAGCAGCATAAATGTTGCAATATAGAAAATACCTACTACCCACTAGATAATAAATTAGTCTGATTGTAATCTTGAGCTGGACGACTCATGCCCATAAAAGCCGCTAGATGGGAAAAAATTAAATAGTCGAACGGCTTCCGGCCGCTGGTATTTCCTAGCGCAAAAATAATATGTTTAGAGTGTTCAATTAGGAAAAACAGCTAAATTCAAATACGTAGACCTATAAGGGAGCTATCTGCTGGACCATCACAAAGCAATAAACAAGTCCCACCTACCTTTAGGCACTTTGGTCTGCATTCTGGGTTATTTTTACTTTTGTGAATTGCAAAAAGTTTAAGTTACAACAGAAAAACGCTATACATACATGTTGATATCTTTATTTCGGAAACAATCCAAAGTGGGTTGGCAACAAAGCACCTTTATGTTATATTTAATTTTGAAGGTTTATATGAAAAAAGTTTACTGCGGAAAATTTAATGCTGAAAAAACTGAGTAAAATAACATAAATGTCAAAAGACACCAATAAATAAAGCAACTTACGTAACGCGACAATAAAAAGTGTTATTCGCAGCAAAAGCAACCAAGGCATATTTTTCTGAGTATAAGAGAGTAGACTGTAAGTGTTCATATAAAAACAGTCTACTGTAGAAAACTTTTCGCGTTAACGTATAATATGTGACTTTAACTTAATTTCACAGAAAAAAAACATTAAAAACCCAATCGAGAATCCAGAAACTCCCTCGTCGTTCCTCATCGAATAATTTTTACATGTAACGATGCCATAAAATACAATAAGTCAACAATATGGGACTAAACGCTCTACCAGAGGTTCTACTCTTACATGGTAACCAGGGGCAAAGGCAAAAAACACTTACCGAAGCTGCCTAGTGCCACCTACATAGAAAGAAAAATATTCTTTAGTATAATAGAAATGTTGTAATGAAAACCTAATTATTAAAAATTACCAAAGAAAAGACAGAAAAACGTAGATGCCATCAAGCTTCAGTTGCTTCTAAAAAAAAAAACGTTTGTTCTTACCAGCTTTCCGGAAGCTGGCGCCCCATCCATTTTGCACCCATTAATCGTCCAAAAGCACACACTATACTTGAATTGAATTGAAAACTTGCACTAAATCCTGTAATTAAAATTAAGTTAAGGGCAGGATAATCTACCGCACTCGCCCTAGTAGCTACGCACCAAATTGTATCCCGGCAAGACACAAAGAACCGACGACCTATTTCGATCGGTGCCCGTAACAAACTGAAATCAATTCAATTCAATTCTATTCAATTTTTCGAAGAAACTCAGACCATATCGATGTTTTATGATGATATAATCGTCCCTTAGATGAGTCATTGCTTGACTTTGCAGGTCGATTTCAATTTATTTATTGTTGGCAATTTTGTGAAAGAAACAAACAAAAAAGAAAAAGAAAGTGACGCAATATTTTCAAAGACAAGTTTCACGTTCCCACTCATCTGCAATCATGGGTAAATAGACTTTTTGATGCAACATTTTTTAAATATGTACAAGCTTTTGAGTCAGTTAGTTACTAGAGTTTAATAAGTGTTTGAGCATGTTTATATTTGTGGAGGCTGTCTACATGGCAGATACAAGATGCATAACTTTCCAATGCTTCTTTTTGCTCTCATTATTAAGAGCGGCGGAATACGTATCTTCATTTTCACACGATTTATCGGATGAGTCTTTTGCTAGGTTTGTGGGAAACTTTTACAGCCAATGGTCGTGTAAAGACTGAAAAACTTAAATTAGTAGAAATTTTTTAGAATAATATTAAATTGTTTTGACTGAGTAATGCAATAGATAGAAAACTATTCAAATTTTTAAGTATTTTTTTATATAATTCTTGTGCAAAGATTGTCTCATAGTTTTATTATGCTGTGCAGTTATAATGATGGGAAATTGTTGTTTGCCCCAAGACAGCAATTTCCAATTTATGTCGATTCAGTCAAACCTAAAGCAAAAGGGAAAAATAGCACCATCCCAATAATTAAAAAGGAAAAACAACCGATACACACAGAACTCGATGGGATAATAATAAGAACTCACATTTAGAAATGTTTTCCATAGACCACGGCTTCAAAGCCCGGAAAACATTCCTAAATGTGATTTAACCGGCCGTGAAAGCCTTCATAATAATAAGAACTTCTCAGTACTGTAAAAACCTGTTACTTCATAAAAACTTCATCAAAATACAGTTAAAACCTCTGTTAAGATTACAATTTTTTGGTGATCTGTTCGGCTTGCTTCCGGTTGTGCCTGTATAGAAAACGAAATATAATTTTGCCATTTTAATATGTTTTTGTCTAGATAGTGATGAGGAAATTAAGTTCACTGCAAAGCGCCGCCGAGCTGCCCTAATTGATAGTGATTCAGAACCAGAAAATGAGTCTCCAAATAAACGAAAAATAGCTAAACTTGTAAAACTGCCTGCTAAGAAGCAGAAATATGAATCGTCTAGTGAGGAACCTTCAGGCGAAGATGATTGCTCCTCAAGTGAAGAATCTCGAGAACAGAAAGCTGCTGATTCCACCAAAAGGACAAGTAAATCCAGTTCATCAAAAGACTCGTTAATGACTTCATTTGGTTATACCAAAACAGACGAGAATGTAGAACTAAAGACAGAGAACGTTGCCGACAGCAAAGTTAAGAAAGCAAAAAATAAAGCTGGCGGAGAGACCAGTCTGGATTCTGGATGGTTACACGATACTCTTCCATTTTTAAAGCCTGACAAAATAAGAGATGCTCAAAGAAGGTAAGCAGTTTGAAAAACTCTGTTGCCATTTTAGCGTCACACATTCCCCATTAAAAAAATAATTATTTCATCTGTACCGTGCAATTGCTGATTTCGCCAAACAGCAAAAGAAAATTCTGATTTGAATTAGCAAACATTTTAATATAATGTTATTTCACGTTGTGTTTTAAAGGCCTCCCTCTGATCCTAATTATGATCCACGAACGATTTATGTGCCCAAAGATTATCTAGATTCGCTCACTCCAGCCATGCGACAGTGGTGGATATTGAAGAGCGAAAATATGGACGCAGTTCTATTTTTTAAAGTGGGGAAATTTTATGAGTTGTATCATATGGACGCTGTAGTTGGGGTGCAGCAATTGGGCTTTTCCTATATGAAGGTCAGTGCTTTCTGCTATGAATCGGATCTTCTGCAATTTATTATTTCTAGCTTTTAATGAGTATAGTGCTAGGGACTTTGGGATGAATCTAGTAACAATGTTGTGAAATTTTCAGGGGGAGTTTGCACATTCCGGGTTTCCAGAAAGTGCATATGGTAAGATGGCTACGACGTTGATTGATAAGGGCTTTAAAGTAGCTAGAGTTGAGCAAACGGAAACTCCTGAAATGATGAACGAACGGTAAGACCGTCAAGATGAATTTCTTGAAACACACATCGAATCGGATTTTTTTTAGTTGTAAGCAACTGAAGAAAACTACAAAATTTGATAAAGTAGTTGCAAGAGAGATTTGTCAAGTTACCACAAAGGCATCGTGTATCTATGGAGCTCAAATGCCTGAAGCTAGATCTGAAATTGGAACATATTTGTATGCGGTAGCTGTAAAGGTGGGTTCTAGTTAACATTCAACGCAAGAAACGTAAAGGTATGCTTTGTAAAAATTTTAGCTAAACACTGATAACTCGAGCAGATTTGGTGTTTGTTTCATAGAAACATCCATTGGTACTTTCCACATATCAGAGTTTAATGATGATAAGCATTGCTCTAAATTATTGGCGCTTTTTGCCGAGTACACTCCTGGTTTGGTAAGGACAGGAAAATATTATACTGTTACTAGACGGTATTTAGTGGTTTTCAATTTTAGATTTTAACTGAAAGAGGATCAAACTATGGTCCGTTTAAACATCTACTAAGTACGCACCTAAAGGACGTTATGCAAGAGACAATGGCATCTAAGTCCCAGTTTTATACCGCCGCTGCCACACTGGAAACCTTGTTTTCGGAATGCTACTTTAAGAATAAAGAGGGAGCATTCGAATGGCCCGAAGCATTTCAGGAATTTGCCGAAGAATGTAAGATTATAACGTTAAGATTTCCCTCATTCCCGACTTATTTTAATTGCTGATTTTTTTATTAGGTAACCCCAAGTCACAATATGAACTTGCGCTAAGGTCATTAGGAGCAATCCATTGGTTTTTAAAGCATTCCCATTTGGACATACAACTGTTTTCAATGAGGCTGTTTGAAAAGTATGAACCGGTTAATTTGAAGAGTAGCTCAGAACATAAACATGTTGAACGCGATTACATGGTACTAGATTCTACTACGATTAATAATCTGAGTTTGCTTGGAGGCAAAGGCACGTTACAGAAAACTCTAGATTTTTGCAAAACTCCGTTTGGTAAGAGGTACGTAATCACGTACTTCTATTATTTCCACGAAAATACATAGAAAATGTCGAAATTACAGACTGCTGCCGCTTTGGATATGTCGGCCTCTTTGCAATGTAGAGAAGATTAATCTCAGATTGGATGCTGTAAAAGAATTATTTGAAAATCCTCAGAAACTGAAGGCGTGCCAAGAGGTCTTAAAAACAATGCCCGATTTGGAGCGGCAAGTTGCCAAGTAAGTAATTTTATTATTTAAGTCCGCCTCTTACGCGCTGTGATAAACTCGTTGAATACACATTATATTTTTCTAGAATACACACTTATGGGAACAAGTTTTGCTCCACAAATCACCCAGATGGTCGGGCTATATTGTATGAGGCCAAAACTTACTCAAAACGAAAAATCATCGACCTTTTAAAAACTCTGAGGGGTTTTGAAGCGTCCCAGGAAATTGCTGGCATTTTTAAGGGTAAAGTTGTGTGAAATCGTGTGAGTTGTAAATATGCATTTCTGATGTATTTTCAGGATGCGAATCACGCTTATTGCGAAAGATTACCCAGTTTGCTCCAAATGGAATGAACGTTGATTTGAAAGAAACGTTAGAGTTTTTTAAGGTAAGTTACATTGGCAGTTTTCTCAATAAATTAGTTGTGTTTCCGTAATTTTTTAGCAAGCGTTTGACCATACTTCGGCAGAGAAAGAAGGCACGATTATACCTAAACGAGGCGTCGATCAAGATTATGATGACGCCGAAAATGCCATCGAAGAAATAAACAAAGAACTAGGGGATTACTTGAAGGAACAGTCTAAGCATTTTGGTTGCCAACTCAGTTATTTCGGAACGGATAAAAAAAGGTAACATTGTAGTACAGTTTGAAATTGTTTGCCATTTTCATTTTCTGTTAGGTTCCAGTTGGAAGTACCAGAGAATAGAACCAGTAGGGCCGATGGCAATTATCAATTGGAATCTCAGAGGAAAGGAGGCAAGCCGGTCAAAAGGTTTTCTACTAACAGAACAAGGGTAAAACCGACTATTGATTTTTTGTTTAATTTGCTAATGAGATGTTCCTATTATTAGGATTTACTACACAAGATGTTAAAAGCCGAAGCCGAACGGACCAAAATTGTCTTGGACTTGAATAGAAGAATATTTGAGAAGTTTAGCGAAAGGTAAGCAGATTACATATACTTATTTTTATTTATCACACCGAAACGGAGTCGATGTAGTCAAAATTCGTTTTTTTTTGTAATTGTAAAACATTGTACATTTTTGGATTCACTAATTTTGCATTGTACTTGTACAATATTCACATCGTATTGGCCCCTAAAATAAAAACATCGTGTGCCATTTGTTATGCGCTTTTACATAGCTGTTTGATTTCAGTTTATGTTTGCCGCGTCGCTCGGTGGTTTTTTATTATTTTGTTTCATTTTTTTTCAACCGCTTTCAGTTTTAACGTTTTTACCTGGGTAAAGCGACCCTCTTAAAAGCAAACGCTTTCTGTGATGCTGCAGAAGAAAATTAGTAAAAAAGTTTAATTCTTATTAATAACTGAGATATTTGCAAAAAACTAGATCAGAAGGATGACAACAATGTTTTTCAATTTTTTTTTCAAATTATTTAACAATTACGCTTTTTTAGTTCAAATCCAATACTCCAATACAACGATGACCGCGGAAGCTCAACTCTTTTGGTAGTTAACCCTTTTCTTAAAATTATTTATTAGTATTTTCATCCACACAAACTTGAATTTTAGTCAGTACATTGACTGTAAGCGCTTAAGTTATCATGGCACACAGTCCACTAAGCAGTCGTTCAACATTTATTTATATTCAGCTTAATGAGTGGTCTAATTTTGTGCGTTTTTAATATTTTTGTTGATGTTCATAGATTGGGTGACTTTTGTCTCTCATGTTGAATATTTACTCGATCGTTTCTATCTCAACTTTTTATTGTATAATATTGTGCTTTCATCTTAAAATATATTAAATTTGTGCAATTAGTTTAATATACTCAGTTGAATTGATTCTACTACTTGCTAGAGGAAGATGGATTACTGTTGACTATTTACCGCTTTTCAGGTATGATCAATGGCAACAGGTCATTCACTGTCTGTCCATGTTGGATCTTCTATGTTCTCTTGCAGAATACGCGTCGTCCTTCTCCGATGATATTTGTAAGCCAAATGTACTCCCATTCTCAGCACAGGTAAGTTCTACTAGAATCTTTATCCAATGATTAATTTAATTTAATTTTTAGCCTTTAATTTCTATTGAAAATGGAAAACATCCCTGCGCCAAAAACATTGAAAATTTTGTCCCTAACGACACTTTTATGGGTACCGATAATCAAGCTCCTCTCTTACTGCTTACTGGCCCTAATATGGGCGGTAAATCCACTCTTATGAGGCAAGTGTCCATCATTTGCATTATGGCCCAAATGGTAAGTTTAGTGACAGAATAAAATTTCCAAATGTGTGTTCATAAATTGGCTGTACTTGCAGGGAAGTTTTGTTCCGGCCACACAGTGTTCCCTGAGTTTGATAGACAGAGTGTTCACTCGATTGGGAGCTTCGGACGATATAGTCAGAGGCGAATCGACATTCTTTGTTGAATTGAGCGAAGCTTCAACAATTTTAAAGCATGCCTCAAAAGAGTCGTTACTTATTATCGATGAACTGGGAAGAGGCACATCCACACATGATGGTAAGGCGTGTAAATATAATTGTTTTAAGTGAGTATTCAAGCAAACGTTTTGCTTAGGAAATGCCATAGCCACAGCTTACGTGAAGAAACTGATGGACATGAAGTGCAGAACATTGTTTTCTACTCACTATCATACACTTGTGGATAATTTCGTGGGTAACCCGGAAGTACAACTAGGACATATGGTAGGACTTTCATGTTATTCTAACTAATCTGAACTAGCTAAAAATATGCATTTTTAGGCTTGTTTGGTGGAAAACGACAATAATGAAACCGAAGAGTCAGTTACTCTGTTGTACAAGCTGGCAGAAGGCCGCTGTCCCAAATCTTTCGGATTTAACGCGGCCAGGCTAGCAGGATTACCCTCACAAATTGTTGCAAGAGCACGTGAGTTATCCAGAGAAATAGAGGCAGAAGATAAGTGCAGATCTGTGCTGAGCAAGGTGTTCAATACCACAGCAAATCTGGCTGAGGTTATAGGGATGATTTCCAGTTTGGAGGTTTGAATCTTCACTTTCGTTCAAAGATCAGAGCCATCCATATTAACTAGGCTAGTTTGTTGGAAAATAGAAGCGTTTTATTTCGTCTAAGTCGAATATTGCAGATCTGATGCCTGTCCTATTGCCCTTTCATAGAATAGGCCGTTGATATTTTATTTGTTTGTTGTTATATGTTACCAATTTTTGCTTTATGCTAATATTCAACTAAGATTAGTTTACCATAATAAAGCTCTATTTTTAATTTTTATTTAGGCTTATTACCAACTTCTCCACATTTTGTTTTTTCCTCTAAAAAGTATTATTCATATGTGTCCCTATTCGGTTTAACAATGTTTATCCAACAATCAGTTTTCGTTATAATGCCCCCCAAAAAAACTGTGATTTCTTATATATAAATTTCCCTTTATTTACAATATGTACATATCGTCACAAACCAAAACGCCGAAAATGTTTTCACAACGAACAAAAAACAACGATCTATATTTTACGCTTCCCGCCACTGTCCTTACATTTTGGGAATGATATACAAAGAACAGTCAAAAACAAATAAAAAATAAAAAAATGCTTATTATACGTGGATGAATGAGTACTATATTTCAGATGAGCTCTCGTTTCTTATGTTATTTTGTAGAACACATGCGTTTGGTCCGAAGGCAAAATGCGCTCTTGCAGCACACTTTACAATATGATTTATATTTATTTGGGTGGTAAATAGGATAGGGGTGATTTTTCAATCGAATTATACCGGAGAATGGTGAATAATCTTAATGTGGTTCTAGTTGGAAAAGTCGAACAAATTCTAGGTAAAGACGAGCAGTGTGAATTAAACCAGTTTGGAGTTTTTTCAGAAAAATGTTGCCTATCTTGACATGCTTTGAATGGATTGAAATAGTCTTTGACTAGCTTACGATGTGAACTTAAAACCTGGCTTTGCTGCAAATTTTACAGGTTATTTAATGAAATGTCCCAGTTTTGCTTTAAATATCAAAAAATTTCGGGTTTTCCTAAATTAAAATAAAAATCAACGAGCGCTATGTTTTGCTAAAAATATGCGAAATATTCCTAATAGTCAACATCTTCATTAAACAATATCCTATAGAATCTGCCAATTACCAGACAAGAGTTCCTCATTTGCAATCCATTTGGGTAAGTCATCATGCACCTTTTCACCCATCAGCCGCAACCATACACTTGCTCCCAACTCTCATTCACACTAACTACCCTAACTTTGTTTCGGGTGATGCGGTACAAGTGCGTTTGCTGTTGGCGTTTTAAAGCACTGAAGGAGAAAAGCTGTGTAGATTACAAAGGCCACTCCGATAGCCAATAGAGCGTACATAAAGATGTTGAGTTCTGGTTGCCGGTATCTGAAGCAGAATCAACATGAGCAACAGTAGCTGAAGAAAAATTGTGCTTGGGCAACTCACCGGTTTTTCCGAAGCCATTCGAGAACGTCTTTTTCGGAATGTAAGTCGCCCCGGTAAATGCTGGGAAATCTTCTTCGGAAGTAGACTATTGCGGGCAAGTTGGTGACGCCCCATTTTCTCGCATAACGAGCATCTGCCATTTTAACGAATGTTATATCGAAGTTATCGGTTTCACTGTCGATGTTCTCCAATTTGTCCATGATCACTCGAGATTCTTCGGAATTTATTTCATCTAAACCATAATGTATATAGTGAGTAATTTAGCTGAATATGTATTTGCAATTATTTAATAAACGAAATGGGTTTGGTAACTTAAATCATTGTTACAGACTGTATCTGCAACTTACAGAAAAATACAGTGACAAACTCGTTCTCTTCCAGCAGTTTCTCCAACATCTTCTTATTAACTTCCTCGATCTCATTTTTAATTTCGAACACATCCTGCGACGTGAGCCAGTCCAACACCATGTCAGCTTGTGTTAAGTCGCCTTCATATACCTGTTGGACGTCAATCATCAATAGAAAAATCGGTTAAAGATTTTGCGTTGGTCTTCATCATACCATAGGTTTTTTCTTTCTAAAATACATTAGAGCGGGTAGGGTATGGAGGCCTTGATCAGCTGCAGCTTGAGCGCTGCAAATTTTCACAAAGTCGATTCCAAACAGGTCGGCTTCGCCATCGATTTGCTCCAAATTCTCCAAAATTTCTTCGCATTCTGGACAATCTTCATCGTCTGTGAACATCCGCAAGTCAAATTATTTACGTAAAAAATCAAGTGCATGCTTGTGGCTTACAGAAGAATACAGCCAAGAATGGGGATTCGCTCAATAGACGTATCAGCATTCTTTCATTAACTGACTCGATTTCGTCAGCTAATTCTCTGTTATCATCGTCGACCAACCATTCCAATACGCTCTGCTCGTTTTGAAGATCTCCCTCAAAGAGAAGAGGATTTCCGTTTCTAAAGTACACCAAAGCTGGAAAAGTTTTAATACTGTATCTGGAATTAACGAAATATTCATTAGTCCCAGTCCGTAGAAATCGCAGTCTGTAAACCTTTTGGCCAACTGTGGATCCTGTATGCGAACCAAATGGATACCGTAAACGTCGCACTCGTCATCGATTTGCTCCAGTTCTTCCAAAATTTGTTCGCAAATGTGGCAATTTGTCTTGTAAAAATACACCGCTAGATACTGAGTATCTTCAACCATCCGCTCCAACATGACCCTGGTAATCAGCTCAATTCGATCTTCAGTTCTTTGCTGAATTAGCCATTGAAGCACTTCTTCCTCCTCCTCCAAATCGCCTATGCGAGGCAAATTTTTGAATGAAATGGAAAAAACCTATATTTTTTAAATCAGATCCTCATGGATAGTTACCTTCAAACACTCCACCTATGCTTTGTTCAAAATACATCAAAACTGGAAAATCGGTCGCTCCATATTGTTCAGCTATTCGCAGATCGTTGGTTTTTACGAATTTAATCCCGTGCCTTTCACAGTCGTCATCAATGTTTTCAAGCTCTTCCAGGATTTTGGAGCATTGTTCACATTCGTCGCTATCTAGTGTAAAATGCATTTTGAGTAAAGACACTGAAGAGAGTGGAAATTGGTAGAACAATGGGGGATAAGCGTTCGGACAGCTATAATTTTTTACATAAGCTTTTGGTTAGTATAAAGGGAGGTGTTTAAATAGTGGTACATCAAGAAAAGTTTGATTATTCGTCAACAAGTTTGCGATAGTCGGTAGAATACACTGATAGGATCAAGAAATTTGAATCAGGTTTTAAGCTCTTGGTCGGTTTATTGATTTTTCGGTTAGAAATTAAATAGGCATTTATGAGGTCGCAGGAAATGCGTTTCTCATTAGATACTTTGGCCTGTTTGGGTTGATAAAAATCGCATACAACTTCAAATAAATATGTATCTCGGATACACAAATTATGCAGGGTGATTCCTAAATCAATGTCTAGACGGTTATTATAGTTCAACTAATTTGATTAACAAAATATTTTTTAAAAGTGCGTAGTTTCAAATTTGCAACGTGTAAAAAAAAATTTTACATTGTAATAAAAAAAAACATTTACAGTTATTGCTGAAACCCCTTGGAAAATTCGACTGAAATTTTACCGATTATGAGTCAGTAACAATACGTGTTTTGTATTAAAGATATTGCTTGGATATTCACCTTTTCGAAGGTATTCAGTAAAAAAATGATCTGCTGTTTTTAAACGCGAATGAATTATAACCGATTTACGCTGTGCAACAAATCTAATTTAATTTTACATCGTCTTTATCTCAGATTTGTACAAAATATGCGGTTAAGACAGTTTTTGTCAACTTCCTTGTTTTCTATAAATTTCATGTCCTAAATATGGTTTACTAAACGTAATATTAATAAAGAATATGAGAAAAGTTCACGTTCTGAAGATTTAGAAAATTTCCGAGGCAAATTATTCGATTTTAATAAAAAGTTTCTTGTAGTTTTCTTTAACCGACAGTTTACTTATAAATTATGTTTCTGTTTGGGTTAGCAAATTTTGTGAGTCCTTCTGAAAGAACAAAAAATATATTAAAAAACGTAAATTCTATTTGTGCAGTTTGTATCTGAAAAACGGTTTCTGATGCGAACAAATATATACAAAAAGGTTTTAATAGATACAGGAACTTGCTTACGACAAGAACTTAAGGAGTTGGTATGAGAATCGATGCGTCTTAACCTCAGGAAAGCGATCACTTTATATAAATTCACAAATATTCTAAACATTAGTAAATCAAAATATTTAACAACTTTCTGAAATTATGCGAGTTATTGAGTTTATCTAAATTGTGTGAAGTAGTATGGTAAAAAATAAATTAAAAATTTTTTCAATAGTTCACCTGTCGATGCTTTCTTAGTAAGTTATTGATGTATAAATTCTGACCCAATCAATTGGGTTGATTTCCAGCCAACCCAAGTTTTCAAAAATTCATCTGAGAATATAACTAAATGTTGAGATAAATGCAAAATGTTTGCTTATTTAATTTCAGTTGAGTGTAGGTGCGAAATAAGTTTCTATATGCTTGTAATTGTTAAACTCTTATAATTCAAACTAGAATTATTGTAAATTTGTAAAATAATCGCCGTTTAAAGTCCCATATTATATTGCCTTTATTTAATACTATTTTGATAAATACACTTAAATTTTTGTCACCGTTTTTTCTATTAACAGATTATGTCCCTTGCTCAGTGACATTTTTTAAATAAATTTAAGTATCGATTTGGATTTTTTTTATGCAAAATGTTTTTTGTTATAATTTACAGAAATGTGTTTTTCTGACTCGTTTCTACAAGTATATGTAAAGTTTTCAGTATTTTAAATAAACAAAAAAATGCTAAATTTCTTCTGCAACCCTAATGTGTATACTATCACGATTAAGAATCATTGGGTCAAGAGGACGTTTTTCCTCTTAGGTAGAATACACTATTGTGCAGAAAATAGCAGATCAATTCTTTTTTAATCAGATAAAATGTTGTCTTAAAAGGCTCTTAAAAGGCTCTCTTAAAAAACTCTCAAGGCACCCTGTTATACTGCAAATATGTAAAACATTCTTATTCAGTGTTTAAATTATATCTGTCCGAACTCATTTAATTATTAGCGGGTTCAATTGCGTATCTACCACATACTGGCGAGCTTCTATAGAAAGTTCGAGAGATTAACTATAATAATAACAAATTCTAAACTAAATCCGAACAATGAGAAGCAATAAAAACAAAATGTTATGCACAGAATATGCACTATTTTCGCTGTTTAAACCGTAAACTGATTCCCGATTAGTGTGAAACCACAAATAAAACTTATTCGCTGTTAAACAAGCAAAGGATTAAGCAATTTTTCAATCGATGTTGAGTCTACAAAAAAGCATTATATACAATGATCTTCGCTCCATCGTCACTTTTAGGATACCTCTAATTTGGTAAAGGGTAAAATTTTGAAGAAAATTGGTACCGTATAATTCCGAAGATTCTTCTTCTAAGCCGTCAGCTTTTTCCTGCTTTTTGGTAGTTTTCTTAGATTTATGTAGCTCGGCTTCAGCATCACACAAACCGCACAAAGTCTTGTTCCCTGTAAGTTTATTAGCATACAAAGCTAAGCGTTCACAAAATCACTAAAATGTGTTAACTGGTTTAATTTCTATGTTACCTAGATTAGAATGCTGGTAAGTACGTAATTAGTGTGTCATTTTGGAAATATTATTTTTCCATACTGTTTAAGCTGTGTGGCGTCGTATTTACTAACAAATTGCTATTGCGTTATTATTGTTTTGTGTTTTTAGAGTATGTGGAAACGAAAATTCACACAAATATGTGCTTCAACTGTGACTAATTGCACTACTCTAAATAAGTAATAGATTAGAATTTTCATGAAAATGTCAAGTAAATTTTCATTTTATCTCCAAAGGTTACTTACAAAAATAGACCGCCAATGCATCTTCAGTGTCGATTAGTCTTATCAGTTCGCTGCCTTCTGACGCTTCAATAATTTCTCCCGAAGGATCCTTTTGCGTCAACAGCCATTGCAGGATTTGCTGTTCGTCATACAGATCACCTGCATAGATAACTGGGTCCTTGGAACCCATTTTGAAGAATAAAATTGCCGGTAGAGCAAACACTCCTAAGAGTTTTTAATTCGTTAATAAACAAGCTTCATTACTTCGAAATAAAGATGTTACCATATTCTTTAGACAAAGATTTGTCGTCGATTTTAACAAAATTGATTCCTGCGGCGTCCGCTTCGTCGTCAATATGCTCTACTTCGGAGAGTACTTTGGGGCATTGCTTGCAGTCAGCACTATCTGAAAATAATTTTTATTTTAGGCATATTTTATGCTGCTTTTATAAAGCAACGGGTGTAAAAACTATATCAGTTTTCAGCTAGTTTTTGCATTATTTATACATCCAAGTAATTGGGACGTAAAGACACTCTTCTGGTCGCATTTTAGAAGATTTAGAACTGCACATGAAAGTTGAAAGTGTTATGATTTCAAATCAAATCAAATCAAAATATGCTTTATTGCCACGGAAAAATTCACAAATTTTATGGACAAAGTGAGTAAAAAAACAAAACAAAATACTACAACATAAAGTACGTACAGTACAGTCAACAATAGTGAAAAATAAAATAAATATAATAAAACAGTACAAAATATATCACGTACAATCGTTATGGACAGAAGATACAAATACAAGGTTGATTTGGTTCAACTTTTTGTAATGAGCAGTAACCCAACCCTCAGAGGCTCGAAAGTTCAAAGCTTATTAATATAAATCAAAGTGTTTCTGAGCTGTTTTTGGAAAAAAATGAATATGTAAATACTGACTATTTGCAGCGGTGTGGATTGGTTGGAATCATAAATCTTAATGATTAATGCTTCAATTCAACTATTTTTATTAAGGAAATTGCAACTTTTGTCTCAAATATTTTATTTTAAAATATTAAGGATTTGATCACTTCTACGCCTCTAAATGCCCGAATAACGACTTCTTGCATATTTTCGAAACGACTCCAAATAGTTCACTAGTCGCAAAAGCCATTTTGCTCGAGAGTGTCGAAACTAGACGTTTTTTCATTGGGTTTTAGCAGAAATTCCTAATTTTAAAAAACTAGAACTGAACTTTAACCGTAGAAGATTGTATATCTCAAAATCAATTAACAATATAAAATTCCAGGTGGTAACAACATGTGTGAGAAAATTCGAGCAGTTTTGGCTCAGAAAGCGAAATTTTATTGTCAGATATTTAGGCGCAAGATTTGACCAAAATTTTATGCTTTTCAGCAATTTCATCTCCAACACTGATTAAAATATTTTATTTCCTATTTTGAGAACAGCTATTTTCTGGAAATTATATTTTTTTTTCGATCACAATGATCGTTAAATGGCCATTGATAGGGAACATTTTGATAGAGCGCCCCTGGAATGGTCATGATTAGAGGGCGGAAAATATGCAAAGTGCATATCTATGCATTTTTTGCATATTTTATCCAATTTCATGAAAAATTGCATATATCTAAAAAATC
>NW_026018916.1:11654015-11684240 GCF_020466585.1 Dendroctonus ponderosae | reverse complement strand
TTTCACATGTTAAATAAATGCATACCATTACATATTTGGCCAAATAAATGCATATAATTGCATATTTGGAATACAAATTATGCATATATATGCGCATATTTTGATTGAATTTAACTGCATATATTCCGTGCTTTAGTCATGATCAATGGAGTGGAATTTTTTAACGATTAAACGTTAAAAATTTAACGTTTCCTCCGCTGTCGCAAAAAGCTCTTCCACACGTTGGGACTTACATAAAAATACCGCAACATAATCGGACCTTTGTCGGATTTTCTCAAACATTTTCTTATTAACTCTTTCAATATGATCAGTCAGTTCCATGTTTTCCGGATCAGTTAGCCAATCCAGCAACTCTTCTTCATCATCAATGTCTCCATCGTAGTTTATGTCCTTTCCTAAAAAGATTCTGGTGTGTTTTTAAAAGTTGATGCTCTCAAACACTCGTATACCTTTTCGGAAATATGTGACTCCCGGCGGGTTTCTGTATCCATATTTTTTCGCCATTAGTTTGTCCTTCATTTTCACAATTTTGATTCCATATTCGCTTGCTTCGTCGTCAATCAGCTCAATGTGCCGCAATATTCGTGGACTGTCTGGATCGTTCTCCTTATCTAGAAGCAGGCGACAGCATTATTATATCCGAAAGAATCTTCAATATGCAAGTTTCAATGACGGTTGGAAATTGTTTGATAAATTTATAATTCGACAATTTTTTCATATGATCGTGAATTTGTTCAACGAGAACCTAAAGACCTGAAAACTCACCACTTGCATGCAATGGCAGCAAAAACTTTTGTAATCATTGAAATATGCGCAGGGCCTCAACAAATGTGTTTCCTTCAAGCAATTGCTCTGTTTTTGGGTAATCGTTTGGTAAAAAAAGTAATCAAATGTTGGTAAACTGTACAAAGAACTATTCGTTGAATTACAAAAATGTGAGATTTGTGGGAAATCGAAAAACTAATAATACTTTGCCCATGGGCCAAATCATTGGTTTCCTGGTCGAAGTTAAGGTTGAAAACGATCCTTTTCAGGAAACGGTTTAAAATGCTTTAAAAAACTGACAAACTTCTTTGCAAAAAAATGCATTTGAAGGGTTGGCAATGATTTGTCCCCTAAGGAGCTCGAATGTTTTTTTAATATTTCTTTTTTATTTTTCAATGTAAAAAAATCACGGATTGAAGAACTTGTAAAACAGCTGCTATTCATAAGAACCATTTGAGTATAACTCTGCGAACGGCTTTTGGATTTAGAATATATTTCAATGCTTTGCCTCTTGCCTCTTCAAGACGGCGAGTATGTTTTCAGTCACTAATATCTTAAAACTTGAAGCGAATACATGATTGAATCAATCTCCTACATACAAAACCTTTTATTCGGGGGTTTTGGCTGAAATTTAGGGTATTTAACACAAACCCAAAAGTTTACGCAAAACATTCAACTAAAAGGGTCTAAGGTAAATAGCTGTATTTTTTTAATATGGATTAAACGTTCCCAGATCTATCGCTTGATCAAAAACTGTTAAATGTTTTTCAAGGTATCAAACATATCTCGGATATCGTTGAAAATAACTGAATAGAAAAAAATATTATTATAACATAACATATAACATATATAAACATGCCAAAAACTCTTCTTTCAACCTGAGAAAATATTGCCTTTGCCCTTTGAGATTAAAATATAAATTGATTAATTTGACCGATAAAACCTTAGTTAACCGGAATCGAACTAAGATTTTTCGTGCTGGGCGTCTCAAGAACCTTCCTCTAGTTGAGAATTTTTTAAAATTAAGCCACGATTTGCCTCTGAATCTTCATGTTTTTTGTATTTTAACTCGTTAAGTATTAAACCTCGTTTCTCGAAAAGAGTTTTTGATGTTTTCGCTCATCTCGTTTATCTACAGAGTGGCCTCAAAAAAATCAAATTTTTTGTATTGCAGTGATGTTTTTTTCCCTTTGAACCGATTAGTAAAATGTAAGGCTTATGTTGAAGCCAAAACATCGAAGTCGACTTGCAAAAATAGTTCAAAAAGCAGGCTGCGTGAATGAACGACAATATTTGAAACTGGACTTCAATTTAGCTGAAAGTCTGCTAGAATCACAGGTTTTAGCTTCAATATGAGCTTTAGATCGTTCAAATCGGATTAAAAGCAGACAGTTATGCAGGCTTCCAGCAGCCGAAAAAGTTGGGTTTTTGAGACCACCCTGTAAATAGAAGAGATGGCCGAAACGTTCAGAAACTATTTCGAGCTAATTGGTTTAATTTTAAACTTTTGGTGTCGGGAACAAACAAAATATTGTCCACTAGGAGCATGCCAACCTTTGCATCCGAAGTTGAAGTTCTACAAATTTTAATTGGCCACCCTGTAAAAAATGCTGCTTAATTTTTACTAAAACATTAACTAACAGAAAACAAATGGGGCTAAATAATGCTTCAAACACAACCAACGCCACTCGAAAAAATCATAATTTATTCCGAGCTATTCGAAAGTTAGGGCAAATTTGGCTGGGTAACGTTCCTTTTGTTCAGCAGTTTATTTCAAAACTAATACTTACAGAAAACTACAGCGAGGAACTCCTTAGTGTCGATGTACTTGAAAAGTGTTTGTCGGTCAATTTCTTCGATGCTTTGATCGTTTTTTTGATCCATCATCCAGTCCAGTACCTCGTTGACATCCAGCAAATTTCCTAAATTTGAAACATTCCATTAAAGTGGTTTTATTATCGCATACGCGAAGCTCATCAAACAACTTGGTAGCAGAAAAGTAAGAACTTACCTCAGTCTGATCGAGCACTGTTTTCCAACGAATTATTTGCTAAAATTGAAAATTGTCTTCGAAAAATAGGTAGGGTGTTGGCAAACGAAAATCAAATTTCCCAGAAAGAATATCGTACATATTGAAATCAAAGACATGCGTAACAGTAATAGAAAACAATTTATTTTCCATTAGTTTTTTTATAAATCGAAACTTTTTGATGTTAAACATGCGAGGTGCGCTTTTTTAGCGGCAGTGATGTGGCGCTGATGATGACAAATATAAAACATAAACTTCATCCATGCAATATCAACATTTTCCGCTTTTTTGTTTGGAGGATTGGAGCTTATGATAAAATTACATCGATTGCAAGCCCATTTCTCGAAACAACATTTGGAAATTGTTCATATCTAGCAAATCAATAATAAATACATTCCAAAAGGTAACCCTTATTAGTTTTTGACGAGATGTTAACATTAATTTGAGCCATTTGAGAGTCAGAAAACTACATGAGGGTCGCTTTTCAGTTATTTGTTTTTTTGTAATTTTAAAACAGTTTTATAGATAAAACTTAAATTGTACGACAACCACTAAAAACGATGTTCTAACAAGGTGTTAGTAAATCTAATGTAGAATAGCGTTTTCAATAGCGAATTATTTCCTAACATGCGCTTAGGATTAATTTTACATCTAGTCTAACAAAGTAAATAATGAAAACAAACATCCAACGAAGGATTTGCTAGTTTTCCGATTTGCAAAAACCCGTTCACAGTTGGAAGCTGATTAAATCCCGCTGGTTGGCATTAGACAGTGCAAAATTAGATGGAAAATTGCTTGTAAGTACGTTGGGAAATGTTTAAGCGACACATTTTGCAACGTCCAATGCACAAGATATAATTATTTTCCAGTAAAAAACGCGCTTTTGGTGGTGGAGTGGAATACACGATTAAAAATTAAATAGGCGACGTCAACAATGGCACTTTTGCAGAACTAATCGATATGAAACTAATTGTTTTCGGTGGTTCATAGAACCCATACGTTCAGTAGCGGGTTGGCGGTTTTTAGTATAAGGCAACACATTTTTAACAAGGGTTAAATTCAAAGAAATTTATTTATTTTTTTGGGTTTTTTGCAGGTAGTTAGAGAAAACCAGTTAATGAGCGTAAATAAAACAGTCCTGATTGATTATATTGAACTTCTTTGATTATGTGAAAATAAATAAAACTCTTATAAAATTGGCAAAACGTTTCCAAAAGCATTTGAAAAATATAAAAATGGATGAAAACGCAAAACGGGGGCAATAGATGGGCGTATAGTTTAAGCAATAACGATTGTGCTTGAAACAGCTTTATAGAGGACAGTAAATACATGGTTTTGAATATACATTGTCCTAATTCTAAAGCGCACTCTCATCGGGTAATAATACAGTCAGAAAACGCAAATTAATTTTTTTATATTGTTTAGTTTTGTGTACTTTTAATAATTTGATTATATTATTGTATGCTGTAGTCCTTTTTGTTTTTATCGGTGCGTTTCTGTGATTTATCGTTTTTAACGTTTCTTGTCTTAAATTGTTGATGATCATATCCATATTAGGAAATGCTGATTCGGATATTTAACTACAAAAAGCTGAAGCTATAGTTGATTCAATTAATTTTAATTATTTTACATCGACATGTTGAAGATCTCGATTTACTGATTCCAATGGGGAATTTAAAAATCTTATATACCAGGTGAGCAAATTTAAGCCTCATGGCGACCTAATTAACTCTTTCGCTTGGTCATTGAGTTAAATCATGGCGAAGTTGCGCAATTTTGTCCTTAACTCCAAATAATTGAGGAAAAACCTGAATTTTACATCGCAATTATCGTTTCATCGTCGCAATCATCGTTTTAAAAAATTATCATCGGGGGTTTCAAATTCGTAACCAGATGTGTAAATAATGTTTTTTTGAGGGTCTTTAAATTGCTAAAAAATGCTGAATTAATTTAAAACATATCTTTCATAGTTGCATTCGTAGAAGAGTCTGAAATTATTGCAATTTCTCCTGGATTATTTAAAAATGGGATTTTGTTAAACGCGAAATTGTCCAACTTTGCCATAATTTAATCGACACTGTATCTGTATCTTTAACCACTTTGGAGATACTAAATGTGAGGCTCAAATTAAACTCACCATGTGCTCTGATGTGAAAAATAATTAAGAAAAATTAGATTTTTTCTTCAGGGACACTGCATATCGAATATTTTAAATATGCGGTTTAATAAACAGTTTGCAGTTTGTTTTGTATGAAATTAACTGAAATTGTTCTGAGTATAAATATATATATATATATATAAATTCTAGTGGTCGAATAAAATCTGTCTCCTTATTTGTTTCCTAAGTTTTTAATTTATTGATCGTTTAAAATCGAAATCCTTTCAATTTTTTCTGAGAATCTGAAAAAGTTATCGAAATTTTCCCGAAAAATGTATTGAATTTGAAATATTGCAGAGCTGAAAATGAGCCGATGAGTTTTCATCAAATGAAAACTTTTGAATAATAATGAATGAAACTTGCGTCATCATCAGATACGCCAAAAGTTTCTGTTGTAAGTAAGTACGGATTTTGACATGTTTTTTGAAAAACCGGTTTTACGCCCAATAGCTTTTATCAGCGGGGGTAAACCTGAAAGCAACACTCCCGAAATTTGTAGTTGTTTTTCGTCCAGTGTGGTAAAATAGATTGGGAATATATAAAAAAAATAGGTTTGGGGAGTGTTGTTTTCAGGCTAGACCCAGCGGATAAGAGCTAATGGGCTTGAGACCGGTCCTGGAAGTGCCTGAGATTAGCACATTTCCAGATCTATACTTATCAGAGTGAAAAGTTTCCGGAAGAATTAAAGTGGTTCCGGGTTTAAAAAACGAACTATTGTAGAAATTTCAATATGATTCAAGGTTTCGTAATTGATTCGGCTTAAATATTTAAAAAAAGTTTATATTGCCTTTAAACTTTTCATGGGCGTTAGCAGTTTGATAAAGTGTTTTATTCCTTTTCCTGCAGTGACTTCGCATTTAACAATGTTGCTTAAGTAAGGACTGTTTGCAACGCGTGAACCAAAAATTCACGATATACGATGAATAGTTGTTGATGTTTTCGGATGATTAGTCTCCAAAGGTGCCGATTATTCACGGTAAATAAAATTCGTAAAACGGGACACTTAGTAACGAACTAAACTACTCCATTAATTGAAAGATAGAGGCAAAGAACTACGCTACTAAAGAGAGATACAGTGCGGATTAAACTCAAAGCTCAAAACAATAGCATCGCATAGAAAATCAGCATTGTGGACACAGCATTCAATATCAGTAGACAGTTGCATGTAGGTCAAAATCAATCGGACGGCTTATATCAATCAACATCGATCCCATTCTCAGGCTGAATTACCATGAAAAATAACGTAGGACAATGATTAGATTGTTACCACCACCATATATATTTACCAGTTCCGAAAAATCCCTTTTTCGGTTTGTTTGGTTTGTCTTTAACCGGAGGTGGCGAACCTTTATCGCGCCCTTTAACGTCATGATTAGCCTTGGATACTTTAGCTAACGGTTTTTGAACCGGTTCTGGTTTTTTTGGTGGTGCAGCCTTAGGATTGGCCGTTTTTGGGACCCCTTTGGGACTGGGTAGTTTCGGTTGAATTTTTGCAACTTTGCTGCTTTTTGCCGGCTTGCTGGGACAGCATTGGAAAGGTTCATAGCTGGAGGCTGAGGGGTATTTTCCTGGTCTGCCTCCCATTCCGATGTAGAAACAGCCATCCCCTGTGAGCAGAACATAATGTCAGAATGTTTTTGTTTTACACGAAATGTTTTGTTGGTAAATGCAAATTCAGAAAACATGCTTTAAGTTGGAAGGGTGAATGAAAGACGTGAGGGTGAATGGTTCCGGACCAGCGTCCGGTTGTGGCCGGGGAGATTTCGAGCTCATTAATAGCCCAGAGGCTAGTGGTGGCATTTTTTCAAAATCCCACCGTGATGGTTAGTAAAAAAATTAATGGGAGTCAGTGAGAGAGAAATATCGAAATGGTCTAGTGGAAAGTAGTTGAAACGCGTCTGACACTATGCCTGCTAGCAGAGCGGCTGTGCTTGGCTTTCTGCCATTATTGTCTTTATCAGGGGTTAATTCCGTGATTGTTTCACCCCCACTACTCCTATGCATAAGCGGCATATTAATGTTTATATTGTGAGTATTTTTTAATTAAATTAAAAACTACATGTTTTTCTATGGGGTTCTTTTGAAGTATCTACGGATGGATCCATTGCGGGGCGGCTGTATTGGAAAATGTGGAAATGGCTGGGCGCTGAATTGCACTTATATGTTAACTGATGGTCAATCACCAAACCATTTCCATCAAACCAATAGGTAATAACCAAATCGTAACCTCAAACATCCGATGCTATCGTCTTCAGCTTCAGCTTCGTCTTTACCTGAAAAGCTCTTAATCAATGCCGAGAAAGTTTGACCTCCGCTTTCATCGTCATCATCGTCGTTTTCGTCGTCGTTATCTCCGGAGTCATCATCACTATCGTTATTGTCGTCATCATCATCACTATCATTACCTAATAAAACGATACAGCACATGCAACCTCTAAGAACCGATAACTCTCAGGAGTGCTCAATTGCTTTGTTACATTTAAATTAAATCACTTGAGCATTCCTAATTTCTTAATATGCTTATTATAGTAACCCTAGTTTTGTCATGCAAAGAACGCACCTCGCATTTCAGCTTTAGTGAAGCTATCAAGCGAATTTTGACTGAGAAATTTCATAAACTAGGAAACAATCCGAATCTAAAGAAATTTTTACGAAAATCGACTATTATGGTTCAGTGGCAATTTCTGAAAAGATAAAAATTCCTTTAGATTTTTAGATATTTCGTCATGGGGTTAAGATGATTCGCAAGTTTATCAAGACCAAAAAAGACAAGAGATATAAACAGGAAATGAATGGTACAAGTTAATTCAAGTTCTTACTTTTCTGCTCAACAAGCCAATCCAATACTTTGTCCTCGTTTTTAAGATTTCCTATAAAACAAAAATGTTACTTTCAATTCCTAACATGCAATGACCCAAATATAAGTCAAGTTAAATCATGTTTATTGACGGTGTCCCATATTAAGCAGGACTCTAATTAATTTTTTCATTGTTGGTCCATTTTAGAGATGTTTTACCACGTGAGTAACTGGGAATTTTTTTTTATTTCAAACTTCCTTGTTAAACTACTTTGTTTAGATACGACAAAATTTGCAGAATTACATTTTAGTTGTACAATTTTTATCGATTCAGGCCTTTCATAGTGAAGTGTTTCTATACGTTCTGTTTTTTATGCAAACCGCTTTCTTAGAAAAAATTGACACAACACTGAAATTTAGTACAAATTGCCGATTTGAGATCCATTTAGAAACAGCAAAACCCCATTTTTAAATTTGTCAGAAGTTAGCCCTCAAAAGTTTTTTAAATCATATCTTTAAAATAGGAAAAAATTGGATGACGAGTGGTGTGGGCTAATTTCACAGGCCAAGATGAAAACTGTTTGTTTGAATAAGCAAACTTAGAAATTAGGTTGTAAAGATATGGGGATTTATTTAGGATTTTATCCTCTAAAATACACTTGTAAATTAGGAAACTATTGAAAATGGCTTGTCGCACCGACTAGTTTGGTAAAGCTGGCTAAAAACGAACTTTTAGCTTTAAAAATTCTGGTCCGCATTAAAGCTGTAAAAGTTTAAAGAATTCATATATCGAATCGTCTGTATCTAAATAATCTAAGAAATTTAGTAGTTCCTGCAACTCTTTCTTATTCGAAAAGCTTACTTTGAAACCTGGTTGTTTTGAGTTCTTTGTTGTTTTGTTTTAACTCAATTTTTACGATAACACGTTGAAATTTGGTACAAACATCGCGTTTGGCAATTTGAGCTCCACTTTTTCGGCTACATTCTTTTATCCGAAGATATTTATTTGGAGGCTGGAGAAAATCGCACAATTTTATGAAAATTCAGACATCTTATAATTGTCCACTTTATAACTTTCTGACGTTCTCAAACTTATTTAGAAAACCAGATGAAATAATTAATTATTTCCTCAAATTTTTGTCCTTGTAAAAGAAATAATAGTTTATCTCCTGACCAGTAATGCAAAAGCTAAAGATCCTGTGTAATTAAACAAAATTGTTAAAATATTATGATTATGAAAGAAATTGCCGAAACACGTAAAATTGCACTACAAAAACCGCTCTATCTATCTGAAACACAGTCGTTTTACGACAGTTTTGGATAGATTGGGCTGATAGCTGTTCTTTATTCATATATCATCATAGAAATCATAAATAAACATACAAATTAGTAAAAAGATTACTAACTTAGTGAAGAGCCAATTTAGAGTACTATTTAATATGGGGCACAGTGAAACTAGAAAAAAAAAACGTTTTGCACTGGACGATTCACGATCGGCGTAAAAAACTTTGGCATCCTGTTCTCCAAGCGAAAATGGATTTTGGATGTTTAAAAATCCAAATAGATTTTAATCGTTCGTGTTATAAGACTGGAAATAATTCTTCTTATAAAGCATATTCGTACTAGTGGAAAATACTGAAATGCAACTTCGAAGAAATATTGAAAAATAATGATAATAAAATACCTTTGTATAAAAAGCGCGTAGTAATAAAAATAATTCTATGCTCAGATTTCAATCAATTGATATTGAATGTCGTTAGAAATAAATGGGTCAATAATACAATTTCCAGCCACTTAAAAGAATGCAATAAAACAATGCAAAGTATAGAATAATATTAACAATAATAGCAGTGAGAACATGAATATCCGAGGAAAATTTGAATGGAGAAATTTTTTAATTTTTCTCATTGACAAAACGGTTGGATTTAGTTAAACGTTATCAAGCTGGTTTCTCCACAATCAGATTTCGGTTCACTGATCTTTTTCAAGTTCTTGCAAAGTTTAATTCTGGATTTATATTAATACTGACGCCTCGACAATTTTTATTCATATTTATAGAGCCACTTCAGATATTCAGGTAGAAAGAATACAAATTGGAATTTATGAATTTTTGGTTTCGAATTTCTTTTTGAAATCCAATCCTGTTGCTTCAATTAGACTCGATAAAATATTTTATGCGACTTCAATCGAAGGCTTTTAAAGCCAATTGCAAATTGAAAACATTTTGAACATGCAGTTATTGGACTGCATGTTGAATCAGATGCCAAAGTATATTTATAAATTGCGCTTTAATCAAGTAAAATAGAGATTTTCTTACCATCGTACATTATGGGCACACCGGTCTCGTAGTATACCAAGGCTGGGAAGCTAAATATTCCAATTTCGGACGCTAGTTTGGCATCTTTGGATTTCACAAATTGAATGCCTAATAGATAAAATGAAAGAAATATATTAAATTGATAAAGTTATTAACTCTGCATGATTGCAACAAATATAGTTATCACAAAGTTGACGAATACGACTGCTACTAAATACAGAAATGAATTATTACGCACTATTTAAGGAAATCAAACTTCTAACAAATTGAAAATATATTATTATTTATAACTAACTGAGATGAAACAGAGTTACTGCACCTTTCTTTAAATTAAAAAGTCAATGTTTTCAGTGTAACAATTTTGACACTAATTGTCGAAATAATTAGTAATATTGTTTTATGTACAATTTAGCCGATATCCAAAAATAATGATACATAGAAGAGCTGATATCTGAAATGTTTGGAAAAAAAGTTAAAAACATAAAAAATATCGAAATGTTTTCCAAAATAAACTCACCATGTCTATCAGTATCATCATCGATTGTTTCTAACTCTTCCAATATCTCATCACACTCATCGCACTTGTCGCTATAGAATAAAACAGCAAGATGTTCAACGTCATTGATAAGCACCTGAAGTCAAAGTATATCCTTATTAATTCGCCTGAATGAAAGAAAATTTGAGATTCACCTGTAAGGTTTTCCTATCAACATTCTCGATAACATCAGGAGCCGCATCCTTCAGATTGAGCACCCATTCAAGTAGAGCCTCCTCGTGCATGAGGTCGCCAGTGTAGATTTCTCTGAAGCGATTGCTGAAAACCATAAGAAATTCTTTGATAAATCAATTATTTTCAAGTAAACTATTGATTTAACTTCAATGAAATACACTTTTGTACTTGAGTGTGCATATGAATATTTCAATACACGAAATACATGGAATTTATATAATAATAGAAGATTTCAACAGACCGCGGAAACTTAAAAAGTTGTATATAGATTTCTTCTTGCAATAGGAACAGGTGAATTAACAAAAGAACTTAATCGAAGACGCAAATGTTACATAAACAAATCAAGCTTGGCTTTAAACAAATAAGCAACTAACCGATAAAATACCACAGATGGAAGTGCAGGCAAGTCGTATTCCTTCTGGATACCGTCGTCTGATATTTTAACGAAATCGATATCCTTATCTTCGCAGTCATCGTCGATATTTTCCAGTTCTTGTAGGATTTTCTGCGATCTTTTGTCGCCTTCTTTATCTGGAAGGGCCAGTGAATTGCCGTTATTTGTGAATCTCTAACCCATTCCCAACACAACAAAAACTTACAGAAATAGACTACTACATATTCGTTTTCCGCCAGGATTTTATCCAGCATTTTGATGTTGACTTCTTCAATGCGGTCGGGAATTTCCAGAGTATTTTCATCGGTTAACCAGGCTAGGACTTCGTCTTCATCTTCTATATCTCCCTGAAAGCGTAGTGATTACTACCAACGATCTAATTCATCAAATTTCTGTCATGCAGGGTGCAAAAAGTGTGTGATTTACCTGATAAACAAGGGGTTCTTTATTTCTAAAGAATACCAGTTTCGGGAAAGTTTTGATGTTGTATTTTTTCGCAAGTACCAGGTCCTCGGTCGTGACAAAGATTATACCATTTTCATCCAGCTCATCATCGATGTTTTCCAGTTCGTCCAGAATGGCGTCGCATTTTTCACCCTCATCGCACTTTCCGCTGAAGTAGACCACCACGTACTCATGCTCATTGATCAGATCTTCCAAGATTTCATCGGTCACTTCTTCAATGGTTGCTGTGTTCTTTTGCTCAATTAGCCATTGTAGGACTTCGTCTTCATTCATCAAATCTCCCTCATAGATGGAAGGGATCTTTTCCTCGAAGTAGATTAAAGTTGGGAGATGGTCAATTCCGAATTCTTTAGCTTCAGCATCGTTGTCGATCCTGACAATTACAATTCCTTCTTTTTCCAAGTCGTCGTCGATGTTTTCCAGTTCATTTAGCACTCTGATGTCCTGCTTATCATCCTTATCGTCTAGAAATAGAGAAAAAGGTTTGAAATTGCAATGGTTGGCAATGAATCAAGAAATGCTTACAAAATAAAACGGCCAGATATTTCTGGGACTCAATAAGGAGATCCATCATTTCATCTGTGATGTCGGGAATTTCACTGTGCTTTTTTTGATGAATTAGCCATCCCAGCAGCTCATCTTCCTTCATTAAATCGCCTGCAAATTTATCATTAATTTCTCAAAGTTGAACTGCTGAACATCTTTTACTCCACCTTCATACAAATGGGGAATTTTCTTCTCAAAGAACACCAAAGTAGGGACGACATCAATGCCGTATTCCTTGGCTTCATCATCATTGTCAATTTTAACAAACACGATGTTATTTTGGTCGCATTCATCGTCAATATTTTCCAGTTCGGTCAGGACTTTTTGCGATTTCTTTTGGTCTTTATCGTCTACATACAAACGTTCTTTGTTAGACAGTTCAGAAGCCAAGTAAATTGCGAGCGTTACTTACAGAACAACACAGCAACGTATTGCTTTTTCGCTAAAAGCATATCAAGCATTTCATCAGTCACGTCTTCGATTTCGTCGTTTTTCACTTGATATTCGAACCATTTCAGAACTTTGTCTTCATCTTCGAGGTTTCCGTCATAGAGCGTGGGGATGCCACCTTCGAAGTAGACTAGCGAGGGGATTTTGTCGATTCCTGGTAGAATGATCTTGATTATTTTAAGTAATTAGATTCATTTGCCGTTTATATAAATGATCATCGAATATTAACAGAAAGATAAAAAGTTAGCAGAAACTCCAATTTTTATCGGAATTTTGAAACACTGGACGAGCTGGCAAAACGCTTTAACTGAGGCAAGACACAGCGAGTAGCTAAACATAAAGCAAATGTTGAAGAAGGATCGCAATCTTAATGAAATTGCAATAGTTAGTTTGAATCTTGTAGATAATATTCGCCTCATGAAAGAAGGATACAGAAGTACCTACTGGTAAATATGGTTGTGGAAAAATAAATTATTCAACGAATAGCTCAAGTGATAAAAACTAAAATTCAAAATAAAAATACATTGGGCGTTTTAAAGTGATTTGCAGGCGAGAACCATCGCTAGGCGTTCTAGAAATACAAACAGGAAAGTTGCTAATTAAACGTTAATAACATATGAAGAAAAAAGTCGTCTACAGAGAACATATTTAACATTAACAGTACAATGGAAATAGAAATCACATACTCATAGACCCTTTCAGAAAAGCATTATACCAAAAACACTTTTTTGAATTTCGAAATAGAGAGAAGATTCGAATATTGCTTCGGTTTTCCCGTACAGTTAAGGTCAATGTGAAACGCAATTTTCGCAAAAAAATACGTTTTTCAAGACAAACAATATGAGGGAACTGTACATTTCACTCTCTGATCTATGATTATTTTACAGTGCAATACTTGCCATATTCTTTAGCTTCATCCTCGTTGTCAATCTTAACAAAAACGATGCCTAGTTTGTCGCATTCATCATCGATATTCTCGAGTTCGTTTAGTACTTTTTGCGATTTTCTGTCGTCGTCGTCGTCTAAATCAAAAGATTGATTACTGTCTTACATTGCTTCATTTTTAAGCACTTACAGAATAAGACTGCCAATGTTTTCCCTTCGGCTATGAGTTTATCAAGCATTTCGTCTGTAACATCTTCGATTTCATCCTTCTCCAGCTGGTCGACTAGCCACTGAAGGAATTCCTCTTCTTCCTCTAGATCTCCATCGTAAACATTCGGTATGCCTTTCTCGAAGTAGACCACAGAAGGCAGTGTGTCCAATCCTAGTCGATGCATTTCAGGTACATGTGGAAGTATATTTTATTACTTACCGTATTCATCGGCAGCTGCAGGATCATCAATTTTGACAAACTGAATTCCATACTTGTCGCAGTCATCATCAATGTGTTCAAGTTCCTCCAGAGCTTGCATTGAGTCTTCGTCTCCATTGTCATCTGTAATTTCCCACATTGTTTATTCATTTAAATTCATGCTTCATACGTACAAAACAAAACTGCGAGATGATCCACACTGTTGATCAGCGTGCCAAGAGTTTTCAAAGTTACGTCTTCAATAACATCATCTTCGTCTCCGGTGCTTTTGTTTTGCACCAACCATTCCAGTACATCCTCCTCCTTAGTTAGATCACCTAAAAAATTGCTCAAATAATACGTTTTAAGTTTGTGGAGTGAAATTAATTACCTGAATAGATAATTGGAATTTGATGCCTGTAGTATACTAAAGCAGGCAAAGGTCCCAGATTGTATTCATCAGCGAGATTCTGATCGTTTATCTTCACAAATCCGATACCCAGTTGGTCAGCTTCGTCATCGATGTTTTCCAGCTCTAGAAGGACTTTGGAGCATTTCTTGCATTCTGGTTTATCTACAATGTTCCATATTGTTATGTATTCATTTGAATATTTGCCTCACTGATTTTAGGAAAATATCGACAAAACTCAGCCTGTAGAAATGAATAAAGCTTAATTTTTTATACTAGGACCTACTGTCGAGTCATTCGAGAAAGTCAATAGAAGTTTTAACATTAAATTTACTAGGGAAATTCAGTTTAAGCTTTAAAAGCATTGATTTTTTTATACAACCCTATAAAGCCTTTTCAAGCTGTTTTATGTTAACTTCATTTAACGTTCTTTTTTCTACCTTAATCGAATTTTTTCGAACACTTTTTTTGCGCATTACTTAAACAAAAACTAGCTGATAATGAACATCTTACCATTAATGAATATACACATATTACTTTACTTTCTCGTTTTTTCGAAATTTTAAATTAGGTTAAAATTGTTCTGTCCGAATTTTTGTTAAAAAATGGAAGTAAAAAACCCGTAAATATGAAGTTTTTCTAAGACTGAAAATATGGAAAAGGAGTTAATAAAGCATTGACTTAAAAAAAGTAGTTTTAAAATTTTCAATCCGGGTACTATTTTTTTCTAGCACTTGACTAAAAGTAAGTTGAGTGAAAATAATCGGTTACATATTTTCTCAGAATTGAGTCATAAATTGTAAAATGTGTTTTATCGCTTGAAAAACAGTTGTTTATAAAAAATGTGCTCTGAGGAAGGTAAAAAGGAAAAACATTAAAGTATATTTGAAATAATTCCTTAGGTTTAAAATATCTTGACCCTCTGTATATTCGCTGTTTCTATTGTCTCGTCCCCCATAGTTTTTAAAATATTATGTGACCTCACCACATCAATTGCTGATAATTCAATATTAGAACAAGTGACTATTCGTCGCAATACGTTTGTTATTGACCTCAAGCGACAAAGTTTGTAGGTACAAAAATTTCGGTTTTGCTTAGCAATAATTATAGGGTTGATTAATTATAACTTGAAGCTAACGATGAGTGAAACACTTGCGAATGTTTATTTATTCAAAGTTAAAAAATCCTGTTAATTCATATATGTTTCAACAAAAATAAGCTGAGAATCTACCCAAAGTATTACATTTTCATTTGATGTTAATGTAAACGATTTTATTTTGTGAAAATCTGTTATTCGATTTTATAAACTATTGCGTCTATAAATGTGTTTGATATCTTGGCACAAAAAGGTACACATATTAAATTACCTAATAGCAAGCATTTGTCTTGGACATGATTGGATGTGTTATCGTTAATAAGACAGAGCAAAGTAAATACAAATGACACACAACCCATTTTTGCAGTGACGAAAATATGCTATAAATTATATTTTCTTTGTTGGAACGCTGCGAAAATTAATCTAGAATGGAAATTTAAACCATGCCTACAGGTAGAGAAGATACGATAGTACAAAACACACCAAAAGATACTGAAACAATTCAAGTGTAAGATTGATGATAATAAAACAACATTGCAAGCGTCGTACTTACTAGATCCTGATTTCTGACATTTATCAGCATCCGGACCTAAATGTAAAATGTTACAACAAAAATATTAGTAAGTATATTAATGACCAAATCAGTATTAGGCAACTAATTTCTGTTTATTGAATTTGCCTTAAATATTAGTTACGTAGCCAGAAGTCCTGTGTTTTTAGAACAACAATTTGTGAATCAAATTGTGTAGATGCTCAATAGTACTGATGTGTAAAAACTGAAAGTTTCAACATGCTATATGTATGATTATTGTATTATTTTTCGATTTAAACCAAGTTAAAAAATTTATTTTTATGAACGTGCACTCTGCCTTCGGTTCTTTAATGCAATCTTTAATTAACGCACAATCATGTTTAGATATTTTTCTTGGTCATTGAAACTTTTAACGAGTATGGATAGCCAGTGCCTAAAAGTGATCAAAATTATGGAAAAATCATATAAAAAAATAAAATATCCAATTTACTAAAAAAGTTAGATTTCGCGGCCATAGCTTGAAAGTGGTGAGTGCAAAAAGTTTGCTACATAACAGGTTATGCATAGATTTTGCGCTATAATTAAACTAAAAGTAATTACGTGCGACTCTGACAATACGGTGAAAAATAATAAGACAGTCAGTCAGAAAGGGCCTTGTTTTATATTTTGCATAAAAGTTTTTATTTTCACATAAAAAGTAACTGCTTTGAGTGAACTTTACTAGGTATAATTGAACTCTAAAAGTGTATTTGCATGTTTGGTGTATACAATAGTGTTTCATACACAAACAATTATCAAAAATTTCTGGTTAATTCACTTGTTGTACGTTATTTAGCGGCGTTACAATTTGGCCTCAGGTAGCGAATACTTACAGAACAAAACCGCCACAAAATCAGTCTCCTGCACGATTTTTTCCAGGATTTTTGCATTGACTTCCTCTATCCGATCCGGCAAATCCATCGCTTCCAGACTGGTGAGGAAGTCAAGCACATTTTCTTCGTCCATCAGGTCCCCTGCAATAGAACAGGTCCAAAATTAGTTGCAATTAGGAATCGTCTGCTCAGTTTTATAATAGCAGAATTTTCGCCAGCTGCTAAAAATTACATAAATAGCATATGGAAAGATTCTAAAAACACCAAACAAGTGGCATTTTCTGAAAGTCTATTTTAATCTCGCCGCAAAATCCGTTATGGTGGATAGTTTAAAAATAGTTTCAAATCTAGAGCTATAAGACGAATGCTATATATTTGGGTTTTGATGACCCACATTTTCTCAATGTTAAACGAATCCGCTCGCATTGCAACCTTTCCTGGAAAAATATTATTAAGTCTTCAGTCAGAGAACAATCATCATCCACTGAATTTTTATATTTTGTAGGAAAACTGCCTTGTCACTTGGCAAATAGATCTTTAAATTATTTATACTGTGGTAGGGTGTAGGATAAAACGCGCTGTATCTGAAATTGTTCTTCAAATAGAGAAGATGAGACGATGGCTCGATTTTGCCAGAACCGTTTGAAACTGAGAGTCATGTTTAAATTTTGCGTTTTGCCTGAAAACTGACCACATTTTCCCAGTGAGGTTTCACTTCAGAATTGCGTTAATGAATTCTCTATCCACGGGTGTAAAAATGAGAGCGCTAGCTCAATTTGATCCTGAGATATAAACAAAAAGGTGGCGTCATGTTTCGGAGCCGATGGATGGCCTTATGTTGTGCTTAAATCTGTAATATTCCATTTTCGTTTTTTGGCTGAAAACTGCCAAATTTATTCACTTTTGTTTCTAGTGGCAAACGGGTTTTTATTTATCTATCTATATCTAAAAATGGCCGGAAAACGACCGCAATTGTCGACATTTTTCTTGAGATATGACCAAAAAGCTGGCAAAAATCCTGCGAAAATTTTCTTGTGGTGAGTTACTGTGACGGTGCGTTGGGTTTTTCATTTCGACAACACTCACAAAAATTATTTGAGTTACCCACGACTTCTCTGAAGCCTACGACTTCTAGAAAAAAAATTCTCCCTGATGTTTCGCAAGTATGAGTGACTTGCTTCCTCAGAGGTGTTTCCCTCGAAGGCTTCCACTAAACTGAGGTATAACTCCAGTTTATATAAGCTTTCGAACGAAATACTTCTGGAGATGCAAGCCACTCATACTTGCGAAACCTTAAGAAGAAATTATTGCCACAACGCCCTAAAAGTCCGAAAAGCTCACCAGTTTCAAGTGCTGACCGCGAAAGCTTAACTTTTTTATTTGCAAATCTTCCATTTTTTTAAAATAATCGATTATATTAATGTGTTGTTTTATGGGAAAATAAACGCAATGAACGAGGTTTTATTGTAAATTTTCAACAAATAACTTTATAATCACTTTTTTGTATAATCACAGGACAATTTTCTTTCAGCAACATTAACCAGGATGAAAACTATTAAACTGGAAAATCAAACAAATTTGTGGAATAATAGAAAGCGAACGGCAACAAGCTGTAAATTTCGCACAATTTAATCAATTTCAATCAACATCAGTTTTTCAATAAAACGTTTTCAAGACATTAAGGAGAAACAAATCAGTCAATTTTTAGGTGCAAAATGAAAGTGAATAAATAAATTTCTAACTTGGGTAATAGACATGCAGATGGGCATATTTCAAACATGTTAAGTTTAAATCTTCAGCTCAAGCGAAATTATTGATTTATTGGCAAAATATCATGTAAATTGTATTAGAAAAACGACGTTATTTATATTTAAAGAGTTTAAATGTTTAAAGTTGACGATGTTTAAAACAATTTTTAATATTTTGGAATAAGCCTCTAGTCGTCGATGAATTTATTTAGCCCTGCATATTACAGTATAAATAATTTAAATTAAAAAAAATACACCTGCATGGTTTCATTTTTTTGTTGAATTCTAATTTATTTAAATTTTGATATATTTCATTTATTTTCAAAAAAATGTTCATTTAAAATGAAATGAAATCAGTCAAGAAAATATCTCAAAAGCAACGAAACTATCTGATCGGCCATAAAGTTTCAACCTTTAGCAATTTTCCTAAATTGTTAGAGATTATACATAAATTTCCACCATACTGAACTAAGCAATGCTTTACCCTCAATTGTAATGCGACTGTTATAAGAACAAAAAAAACGAACAAATGTGATAAGATCACGGACGTGAATTCACATTTCATTGGCTGAGGACTGTTGCTAAGAGCTCTGCTTTAGTGCTTCAAACTGGTGAGTTTCCAGCTTTTAGGTGGTGGTGGAAAATATTTCCCAACTTAATTTCCAAGGAACAAATTCTTTGAAGTTCAAGAGAAAAATTCATTTTCGCTAGAGGCCCGAAACACACAAGTTTCTAGCAATGGCCGCCCGTACCTAACTCTTTGATCTATTTACCCATTTAAGGACTTTTTCACTTTTAAGGTGCAATTTAATCGAAAAAAATTAAAATCTATTAACGAAAGCACAACACGATGGCTCTAACTTTCAACAAATAAATGATGTTACTAATACTGAATGCATGCCATTCAATTCACTAATTACATTTATTGATAAGTCAATTATGGGCCAGAATCAATAAGAAAAAGTTGCGAAATAATGTCAAGTAAAATAATTTGCGAGCGAAATTCATCATCCAGGCAGAACAATTAAAAAGCATTCTAGACGGGCTTTGTGCCAAAGAAAATTTTGATGCACCCGAACATACGGTTTCGTTCAGATCATTTAGCAGGATTGTATTCCTAGGACAATATTTTCCCCGTTTTATGATTCATTAAGAAAAATCAATTCAACGTGTCCAAATGTTTGCCAGTGAAATAGCGATGATGACTTACCATCGTAGATGATCGGCTGTTTGTCCCTGAAATAAGTGAGGGCCGGAAATTTGTTGATGCCATACTGTTTGGCTAATCGTTTGTCGTTAATTTTCACGAAATCCACCCCGAAGGAGTCCGTGTCATCGTCGATCTGCTCTAGTTCTTCTAATACTTTGTCGCATGTCGTACAACTTCTCGTATCTGAAACAGAAGAAACCCATGTTTATTTCCGAGCTCAAAAATCACCAAAACATATTAAAAGATTATTACTCAGATCTTTCACTAATGTATCACGATATAGTCAGAATATTTACAAAGCTCTAAAAATGAAAGATTCCTTATTGAAGACAGGAAAAATGCGAAAGATCTTGGAAAAATTCCAAAAAATTTGCCAACCAACCGATGGGCGCTGTGTTTTTTGCTTACGTATTTAATTTTTTTGTGTGATAAGCCGACTATTTGTGGATATTACGACATTGTCCAGTTGCTCTAGTTCAATGTCCTGGCTCAGATACGTCCGGTTGTGTAAATCCCGAAATATATAAGTATAATCCTAAAAGACCTACAATTGTCACCAACTATTTTTTGGAGGAAATTTGTACTTACTTGTAAGCCAAATTTCATGTAAAAATGCCAGCGTTGCAAAATAAAAAATGTAACGATTCGTTGAAGATATACTGGATTAAGATGTGAAAAATTGTAGAGATCCCCCAAGGAGCATGATCTCCTTTGGGCATGTGTGCATTGCTGAATTCTGAATATCTTCAACTTTTCGTCAAATGTTTTATATGTTGCAATGCTTTTCTTTTTAAGATTATAAATTATCTTATTGTTAAAATAATTACAAGTATTGATGGTTAATTTAAAAAAATTATAATGAATTAAACAAAATAGACACAATTTAAGGTATGGGTATGTGCAGGGTGTCCCAGCCTTTGAGCAAAGTAAGTTTATTATTAAACGGCATTATTTCTACAGGAACTCAACGTGCATATTCTAAAAATATTCACCATTATACAGAGTGCGCCAGAAAAGTTGCAGCGTAGAAAACAACTTTTTTCTAATGGAACACCCTATATTTTATTTTATTTTTTAATTCTTTTCTCAGCGACTTTTTGTTATATTAAATATGGAGGAAAATTGGACATTTTTTTAGTTATTCGGCTTCAACGATGAAATGTCTTATTTTTGCGGTGTTAAGAATGCGAGTATTTCTCCGTCGTCTTTAGACATAAAATTTAGAATTTTGGTAGGAGAAAGGACTAATACTAAATCAATATCCGCTCTGCAAACTATTTGCCTTTTAAACTACAAGGTGATCCTAATATTCGTCCAAATTATATTATTTTTAATCTCAGTTTATTGTTAGAGCTATTTATTTAGGATAAGAAAACTCGCGACTAAACTTCGACAAAAATTTAAAAAAATTCGACGAGAAACTTCTGTATACTCTCTTATACTGTATAAGTAACACTCTCAATACTGTGTGTCATTTAAGAAAAAGTGTCTTTTTAAGCTGGAAAATTCTTCAATTTGGACAATAAGTTTGATCTCCTGTAGTATCAAAGATAAATATCTTTTTAAATATTTTCGATAACTATATTTATTTTAATTGTGCATTTTTACGCAGCTAATTCCAATAATTTGAGCAGAACTTGATTACATGGTTTTGCTAAGATAACAATAAGAGATTTTAAGCCATAAAACATTAACGGGTATTGAGCTAATTTTTACTTTCTGTGTGGGTTGACTCATATATTATCGTAAAGTCTGTTGGAAATGTTGGAATAATCCCAAGCTAGCTACAACCAAGAATCAATTCGCAATGATAGAAAATGTGTTAGTTTAGTGGATGATATAATTCTTGGGTTTGTACAGTAGGTATTTCTACACATGTTTGCGACTTCATTTTATTAATTTGTTATTTTTAAATAAAATTTCAAGACTATTTTGGAATCAATCTGTTTTTGAGTTGGCTGAGTCAAGCCTATTACAGAACCATTTAAAATGTGTTTGAATCGTCGAACTAAAGAAGCTGGATGAGATGACCCAACTGATTAAAAGAGTTTTAGGTATTGAAGGTTTGAATAAATTTTTCCTCGTATATAAAATTTTGCGAAAAATATTTTTATTTAATAAAAATGAGCTAAATGCAAATATTATGACATTAAAAGCATAGCTGTGCTACGGTGCTAGTTATTTTTAAAGACTCAATTATGCTTGGTGGAAATGGGAGCAACCAGATATCTGTTCGTTTATTTTTAAACATTGAAAAATCCAACATTGTTGCCGATATTCCAGCTGGACCTCAGAACTGGACATGTTTATAGTCAACAGGTGAATTTGATCGAAACTAGAAGCTTAATCAGATCGAGCGCCTAAATTAGTTTTTTCTAAACTTATACAATGTTCGTGTCTCGGGGTGATTTTACTGTCGAAAAGTCTATCTGTTTTTTTTTATAAAAAGTAAGCCATGCTTTTTGGTTTTTTTTTATCTTTTATTTGGTTTTAATCAAATAACTGTGTTCCATAGGTTATCTAAATTACTTAAAAATTTCAAATGCTTCAAGGCAACTGCATCGGTTTCAAGCTCGTGTATAGAAGAATATATTCAAATAACGTGTGTACGGTTAAAACATATAAGCAGAAACCCAAAAACATATACGGATTATTTAAAAAATATTTCTGCCAATTCTTGTTTTTTATTAACACATTTGTGTGAGTGTCTCGAGAACGGTTTAAAAGGAAATGTTAAGGGGTATTAATGGAGAATGTTTTCAACAAATCAATTTGTTTTAAAACCAATTGATTTGTAGAAACAAAGAGAATCAATTTGTTTTAAAACGAAAATAATAACACCAAGCACGAGTTAATATATTTTTTTGAAAAGTAATAAAAATGGACTTTCGGAAAATTGTTTTGCAATTTGAAAAATATTTAAAACCAGTAAAATTTATCAGGCGTATAAACGTCATGCCATAAAATTGGTCATAAAGTTAAATATATAAGGTTTCGTTTATAAATAACTATCAACTTTCACTTCATGCTCTTGAATAACAAACAAAATAGATATTTACTTTGGCCCACAACTGGCAACATTATTAGAAACTAACATGCATAATGTTGTTTAGCGTAGAGATTGTCTTAATGTTCCCTGTCCGTGTCTATCAAAGACCAGCTTCGTTAATAATAAGAAAAATATATGAAAAAATGCAATAAAGTTCTTAGGTGTGAAAATGGAAGAATGATTTTTTCATCATTTCAACCAGTGAAAGTTGGAATTATGAAGCTTTTGTCCAACAATATCTGGACCTCATACAGCATTTTTTTGGCTCAGAAGCAAAATTTTCCAGAAAACAATGAGTCAGCATGATAAACAGTGGAAAATGTGAAATAGTTATGGAAAACTATGAAGCGGGACAGATAACTGAAACGAATCTTAACTTTTTATAGTTAGCCAATGTTTTCTTATTTTTTAAGCGGTTGAAAAGAAAACGAACATTAGCATCATCAGAGTTAAAGATTACTAAATTAAAACGAATAACAAAAGTGAAACGGAATGGAAATAAATAATTATGGAAAAAATCGCAGTTTGTAGAAAAGGTTTGAAAAAATCGTTGGGAAATACTTTTTAATCAGGCAGAAGCATTTTGCTTAAATCAATTTTCCGGAAATCAACAAAAGTCTAAATAGAAATTTTCGATATAAGTATGTATAGATGTCGATATTTGACTCTCAGGTGCCCCCAGAACCGGTTTCGAGCCTGTTAGTTCTCATCAACTGGGTTTAGCCTGAACATTATTCTCTCTAAACCTGCACTTTATTTCACACAATGTAAAATACGGCAAAATAAAGTGCTGGTTTCGAAAGTACTATTTCCAAGTTAACCCTCACTCTGCGGTTCTAGGCGTGCCTGAGATCAACACATCTCGAAATTTTATCATACTTATAATTGTATTTTCTCTTAGGAATATTGTTTATTTTTCGAAAATTCATCTAAGCATAACACAATATTTTTTTAAAACTATGTCTGCAAACCTTTCCCTTTTTGAAACAGTTATTTATAGACGTTCCAGTTCCTTTGGAATGAACTTAACCGCTAGCAAAATCTGATTTATTTGCTGAAGATGCTTATTTAAGGAGAAAATTAAAAATCGTCTGAACATTTTTACTGTCCAGTGGCGAGTTATGTGAGTGAAATTACTCGTTCACTTATGGTTCCGCTCATATTTTCATATGCAAAACAAACATGGAGAGAACTAATTCGGCTTCAATTGCATTAAAATATTCTTATGGGAGCGATTTTTTTTATCAATGCTGCATTTGATAATAGCCAGTTTTCTTTAAGGACGGAATATTAAAACAATAATTTGTGTAAATCATAAGCTTTTTCATCCGAATTGTGTTAGATTTCTTATAAACATTTGGCAAGAATTATTATATTCTTTTCCTTCCTGGGTTTCAGTCAAAGTGAGAAATAAAATTTTTATAACGTTTCGGCGAGACAGCAGCGCTATCATCAGATTTATAATTCGTACAAATTCATAATTAAGAAATAATCTATTCTTTTAGGTCCCTGCTGTCTTGAAACCTCAAATTTATTCACAATTCTACTAATCTCTGGCAATACGTGGTCATTATTCCAAAATAGATCGAGTTTTATATTTTTGAGAATTTTTGGCATTCATTCTATAATCCCAGGTTAACAAATTTTTCAGTTAGTGCAACTCCCCCAATCGTTGCAACGCATTCACTTTATTTAAACAAGTACTCAAAATAAAGGTCAAATACTGCGAATTACACACATAAGCGACTAGTTGAATTTTCTTTAAAGCAAATTTTCAAATGTTGGCAACGTGGCATCGGAAAATTCACACGCAACGTGCCTCAAATCCCAGCATTCTCAGTCCTTTGGCAATGAAAACTGATTTCCATTGCATCACACTGCGGGAGGATACACAATACGACAACCAAATGTGGTTATGCGTAACTCACACTAATGTTTGTCATCGTCGACTGTATCAAAAGCCTTTCGCAGATCTGCGAAAACTCGGCCCACTTTCCATCGGTCTTGGCAATTGGTGATAAAATTAATTGGTTTTAGTTGAATAATTGTAATGAATTCACGGCGTTTTAAAGAAAACATGCTGCTGAATAACAATGATTTTTGCATCGCTCTGCATAGAACATTGAGGTGTCGGGGTCCTTTTTTTCATTTTTCCTTAACGGGCTTTTTGTTAAATAGGAATAGGAATGTTGCAAAGAGACGGCGAAACATTCAATTACATAAATTTCAAAATTTTGCTAAGTATATTATGTAATCAAGATTTAAGACATTTGGTTCAAGTTGGGCAAAATGAGAAATTCCGGGAAGCCAGAGTTTAAGCAGCAAGAAGAGTTTATTCTGGAGTTTATCTAAAGCTGTTGTAATATTTGAAAAAATTGCGTATTTTTTATTAATTAACGACCAGATTAAGTTCAGTTGCTAATTGAATTAACCATAATTAATTAAGATAGACAGCAGAAAAGAATACTGCCCCAAACCAATAGATAATAATTTCGACGTGGGGATAAATATTTAAATGTTGAAAAAAATAGAATCGTGTAGGTAGCGTCCACCATATTTAAATACCACCGATGTTCAAGCAGGTGGCGCACCTTGCTCTCCATAAATTTGAATGTTTCGCAGGATTTAGACTGATCGGCTGATTCATAATTGGAAGGTGAAATTGCCATTGAAGCACTTCTCATTTTCAAACACCTCACTGCCACTGAACCACTAGGAAATGTCCTTGCACAATATCACTGATTGCGTCCACCACCCGGAGTCTCGATCTTTGAAAGGCTTTTGATACCGTCCAAACTGAAGAATCCCCAACGGGGCAGGGTAAGTAAGCTGTACTTACACCAGAAGACCGCAACGTATCCCTTTTCTTGGAGCACGCGGTCCAGCTGTTTGGCAGTTACTTCTTCGATGACGGCGGAGTCCTGGTGCTGCGGGGGGCTCCGTTTAGCCGCCACCAGCGCCACTAGGAGCAGCCACCTCAGCATGCTGCAGCCTATCACGACTACGTCGTCCGCTGATGCTGACTGAGTTGGAAAGGACGGCGTCGCGACGCCGGGGACCTCACTAGGCCACGGACGTCGCTACCTTAATCACATCACCGATCACAGGAGTGGATTTAGCTCAGAAAAAAAGGAATTTGAGCAATCCCGCCTACTCATTAAAGAGCCCATTCAGATGAGCTGGGTGCTATGTATAGAACACTTGAAGATGGTTCAATGTTGGTGACGTTCTTCTGGATAGAGTGAAGATTTGCTATGTTCAAAGCTTTCGGTGATCAAGGAAAGGTTGCGGTCCAACATTTTAAATTTAGGTTCCGGTATGGTTGCGGTTTAAAAAATATTTTCCAGTACGGCTCAGATCCGGTTCCGGCTGCAACTTAACTTTTGTTTAAGTGACCGGTAATCTTGTTAATACTTAAGCAAGCACGTATGACTAAGCTTTTCCTTGTTTTTTGTTCCACTTTATAGGATTTTAAAATTATTTCAATTAGCTTTAATTTTTTGTTATTCAGGGGAAAGTTCCAAGAAAAAAATCCTCAGAATCCCAAATATACATTGATTTCAAATATTACATGCGATAAGCTGTACCGAAAAAAAAACAGAAATAAAATACTATTTCGGTTCGGGTTTAGCCCACAGACTGTTAATATAAAATATGTGTTCAGCTTCGGCCCAAAAAAAAAAACGATCCGTTCCCGTTGCCGTTATGCGTCCATATCGCTTCCGACAAACTTTTTAAAATTTGCTTTAATTATTATAAACAATATTTATCTTTAGTAAGCTTAATCTTAGTAATGAACTATAAAAAGTTGTTTTTTCTCATTTAATTACTAGCGGGAACTTTTTCAAATCTTCTAGTTTTAACGATCATTCGCCATTCAGTCCAAAATTTCAGCATGGAGAGACGAAGATTTTATCGACTAACCTTGTAAAAATTCTTTCAAATATTGAAACTGAAATGCAATTGTTCTAAAGAACCAAAAAAGAAAAACTACCGCCTATTAGGCTAATTAATTCATTACAATAACACCCGGTAATTATAAAGAATAACTTTCGATTGGAATTTTGTGTTTCTCATTTACATCAACTGAAATATATTTGGGGGCTCTGCAAAGACCGAAAATTTACAAGTGAATAGTGTTCGGTAGTGCTTAACAAGCGAGGAAATGGCTATGCATCCAGATTGGTCATCAGATAGTGATGATAGTCTTTTTGATGACGATGGGGATATTTATTTTAAGGTAACTGTACAAAAAAATACTGCACTCATTAGTTTTAAAAACTCGGTCCTTTTCCAAAGGAAAAACTTAAACTTATGAGGGCGTCAGATATTCCCCATGAGCTCAGTGAGGAGGAAAAGCTCAAACAGACATTAAATTATCTTTACAATGCGATCTTCTCGGGATGTGTGGAGAAGGTTCAAGAATTAATATCAACAGGTACCAATTATTTATTAAACCCAATTTCTTCAAATACCCTTTCTTTGTGTACTTATAGGGATTAATGTTAATTCTGAGCTGCGAGACAAGTGGACTAGCATTATGCTAGCAGCGAGTTATGCAAATGCAGATATTATCAAGCTTCTTATAGAATCTGGGGCTAATATCAACCAAACTAGAGGTAATGTGTATCTTATTGTTTTGTTCATATTAATACAGAACGGCTTGCGATGAAAAATAAAGGGGCATAGAGAATGGATCAAAATTGTGATCCATTCGTCAGGGACTTTTAATGGACTGAATAAAAGACAAACAGCGCAATTGAGTTCAACCAGTTCAGTCGTTTAAAAAGTCCACAAGGGTGTGGTATAGGGGTTAAAGTTGCGAAACCACAATCGCAAACTTGAAAATGGATTTGGCAGTTTAATAGGTTTTTTTTGTGGAAACACGAACTACAGTTATGTCGTATGCGGTAGATTTGTGCGTAAGTGCGAGTCAGCCCGCGGTTTCCACTAGCAAAGGTTTGTTGTTCACGCTCAGAGGGCTGACGAACTTTACACGATCTTTAAAGGGGCGGTTTAAAAAACTGTCTACTTCGAAGATAATTAATTTCGCAATAAAGCCAGATAGGAAAAATATATTTTAACTTATTTGCATGCCCTATTTTCGATCATTAGTTTCCGACGGTCTTTATATGATATTTTAAAAGAATCCACATAATATGAAAGTCATTAAATAGTTTACTGGGTTTGAACACCCGCTTTCATATACAGTAATAAGCTTCGTGATATACAGGGTCCGTCTTTGGTTGCTTACACTAGAAGTATTCGCAAAACAGAAACTACCAGAGTTCTGAAACTTTCAATACAAGGTAATGATGTTGGGGCTAACTCATCTAAAATATTGTCAAGGCGGTACCACTTCCGGTTATACCGGAAGTAGGTACTTGCTCGCTTCTTTTAAATGGAATACCCTGTATATTATTACATTTTTGAGTTCTCTGAGTACGAAATTTCAACCGTTGTGGAATAATATCCATTTTTCCAAAAAAATTGACAGGTGCAGGCTTGGAAATAATTCGTTGTTCCGCCTATTTGGGTCAATACATTTCAATTTAACTTTAGCTTGTTGTAGCCAAAGGTGCCATGTCTCAATGTGCAAAAAATTAGTTTTGCATCTCTTATAAAAAAGACGTTATGGAAAATTAAACTTGACTCAAAAAAGGCATATTACCCAAAAAATTCAAATAGAAACCCCTATTTTTTTTCTATTCAGATCGATTTAGTGACAAAAATTAAGGCAAGTTTATAAAAAGGTTTATGAGGCTAAACATAACAGTTTCATAGTTATTTTCAATAAACTACCAATTTACTATAATTTTTTATTACATATTTATTATTTCTTCAATTTTTAATTACAATATATGTTCAAAATGTTGTCCGTTAGATGCAAGGCATTGTTGAACACGCCTTGTAACAGCTCCATTTGTAGCTCTTTGAATCTCTTCAGGGGAAAGAGAGTTAAAGGCATTTCGCACCCTTGCATTGCAATCTTCCAATGGTGTAGCATAAATAAGATCTTTAATTCGACCCCAAAGATAAAAATCAATGGGCGTAAGGTCAGGTGACCTAGGTGGCCATTGAAAGGGACCGTTATTGGCAAACCAACGATCTTCAAAAATTTCGGAAAGTTTTATGGAAAAGGCATTGGTGCTGTGAGGGGGCGCACCATCTTGTTGGTACTATGAAATGTCCCGCTCTACATTATTTATTCTGGGTTCAATTCCAGTATTTAAAATTTCAAGATAAATTTTTCCTAGAAGCTAAATACATACATACAGTAATTATAAAATGCATAAGTCAACTATTAACTATTAACCTCTCAAATTTTCGTTGTAAAAATAGACGTGAAAAATTTCGTTATTACGAACAGCACTAAACACATTAAAGTTCCAAATTTCTTGAAAATGAAATTCGCGAATATGATTGCTATTGCCGTTATTCCAGTAATGCAAGTTTCGTCTATTAAACATGCCATTTTTAGTAAATTTAGATTTGTCCGTCCATATAATATTACTCAAAAAATTTGGAATTTCTTGTATTTTTAGTAAAATAGTCTCACAGAAAGGAATGCGTTTCATGAAATCGGCTTCTTTCAAATGTTGAACTAGTTGCAAACAGTATGGTCGAAATTTATGTTTTTTAAGAATCCTCCTGATGGTCGCTGGTGTCAAACCAATCCCAATTTTCGCGTAATATGCACGGAAATAGGCTAAAGTGGTTATCTCATTTGGCTCGTTATCAACAGCAGTTTTTCTTCTGGATGCAGAGTATTTAAATGTGCCAAACTGTTCCAAATTTTGAACCAGACGTCTTACAGTATCCGCTGATGGTCGGAGACGCTCTGGATAGCGTTCGATAAAAGTTCTTACTGTTCGCACTACAATTCTATGACATTCTCCGTGAATTAGTATTAAATTTAAATAATCTTGATTAGGAAATCCAAGTCGACCCATTGCGTCAGATTAACACAACATTATAAATAATTTACTGAAACTGACAACGGCCACTCCTGATGTATGTATGTAATTGTGTTTTTTAGCTCCCCAGATAGCACAAAATATTACATACATATTTAGGAAATATTTATATGTTTGCTAAATATTTCAGATCAAAAACAAATATTTCTTAAATATTATTTTTTAAATATTTGTTTCTAATATTTTTTTAGCATGAAACAAATAAGTTATTAATAATTTTCTTATTACATAATACTTTTTGTACCTATATATAACAACCTTAACACCCAAAAAGTTACTAATATATTATTTTAATAAATGTGAACAAACTTTAGAACATATTATCTGAATTTTCATTGATCAATGAATAGCAAATATTTCAGAGCAAAAGGAAATATTTTTTAAATA
>NW_026018916.1:11635351-11653965 GCF_020466585.1 Dendroctonus ponderosae | reverse complement strand
TTACAAGAAATATTTTTATAATATATAAGAATCTGTCGCGTCAACCTATATTAAATATTGCAAAAAAAATATTTCGTAAATATCTGATTTAAATGTCAAAGAAATATTTATAATAAATATTGTTATAATATTCAAGAATCTGTCGCTTCAACCTATATTAAATATTGCAAAAAAATATTACTGTAATATTTGTGTGATATCTGGGTCAGATATAAAAATTGGTAGTTTATTGAAAATTACTAAAGGCGGACCCTGTATACGGTCTCACATTCAGTGAAGTACATGCGGAAAAAACGCTTCGGAAGGTTCTATTACAAATTCTCCTAAACTTTCTTGAAGCACTAAAATTCATTGAAAACCAACAATAAGTATGTCCATCCAGAGTTTCAAATAGTAAAGATTATGATACTTGCAAACAAATACTAGTTTAGTACCTGACAAAAACAGCCGAAAGTATGGCTAAATAAAACATTAAATATTCTCATTATCAAAGGATTTTATCGAAATTTAACAAACAATCGCATTAAGGCTGTTTTAAAAAAGTAATTAATAATAATAATATTAATAATAATAATTTCGTTCATACCTACGTACGTTCGTGAACCGTCCCTCGATCAAAAAGGTGCCAAATTTGAAGATATAAAATTGAATCTAGCAAAATTATCGTCATCGGAAACGGCTATATTTGTAATATTTATTAAGGTCAGAATTTCCGACTTTTTGTGTACCTACATTTGATAAAATTCATGTATTCATCTATCTTCAATTGTTTCGCCCCAAAGAAAACTGGCAATTCTTTATATTTAGTAGGTAGGTTATTCATTATTTGTCTCCTAAATAGCCGAAGCCGATTAATTACATTCAGGATTTGAATAATTCATGATTTAATCTTATTCATGTCATTAAAATAGAATGCATACGTACATGGTGTGCTCAAGAGGATGTGGGTAATCTTTCGGAGTCAAATATTCTACAAAAAATAACATATTTTGAACTTTTTTATACAGGGCCCTTACGGAGACATGGATTAAAATTTTAAAATATAGAACATGATTAAACGCAGTTTACCAGAACCTTACGTAGATACTGGACCAAGACCAGATATCACTAGATAAACTGAATCTCTAACGAAAAATTGGTATATGAAGGATCATGAAAAAGCACTGATTTGTTACACATCGGAGGGTTGTAACTACTCAATTATAAGAACGCAAACATTTACTTTGATATTCATTTTTAATTTTGACAACTTTTTGTCTTTTAATCTGATCTCGCTCATCTTCGTTAAAATAGTTCTATAGCAATTTCAATCCCTTTCTATTGATTCTCTTACTAAACGACTATTATTCTGTATTCATCTACCTGATTGCTTTGAATGTTTTATTGCTTCTGTCTAAGTTAAGAAAAACATTTTTAAATTTAACTTATTTACAGTATTTGAGCTTTGCATGGTTTCAACCTAATTTTAATTCATATCCTGGTTGCTGATGTTTTTTTGCTTTATGGTTTTTTATTGAATGAATTTTGAAATAATTTATGTCTTGATTAGATGAATATCTTGTCTTGACCATATTTTGTCATCTAGTAAGCATTCACTTTATAGAAATGCGTCTTAATCCTCAGACGCTGTATCTCCATTAATGATGGCATGTAACTGTCCTGACTATACAGCGCCTTTTGAAAAGTCTTTGGAAGTTATCAAATTATTAGTTGAAAATGGGGCATCGGTTCAAGCCATCAACAGAAAGAGAATGGATGCTTTAATGTACGCTGCTTGCAACGGTAAGAGTTAATGTGAAACCAAATTTCATGATAAAAATTGGCGTTTTTAAGGACATTTGCCTGCGGTAGAATATCTCTTGCCAAAATCCAATAAGCAAGCTGTAGATAATCAACAATGGAGTGTAAGTTTTCGTTACTTATGTGGTTCCATTTGTATTCGTTTTAACAATAAGCACCTCCATATACTCAAACTATTAAATATTCTCAAATTGCTTTAGTAAACATCAATTCTTTATGTTATGTTTGTTTAAAAGGCAATAGTAATTTACATAATATAATGGAAATAGTCATTATTTAAAAATTCTGCACCCAAACGATGATGTCTATTTGAACAATATGAAGATGATGCCTACACATTACTTAAATCTTTTTGATCTAAAGAAACATTTTGTCATATAATCATACATATGTTATTGCGATTTTTAGGCGTTAACTTGGGCTGTGAGCAACAACCAGTTTGAGGTTGTTAAGTTCTTATATGAGGACGGCTTTGATATTACTTTAACGGATGTTCGTGGAAACAGCCCTGTTGATATTGCAAGGGATAATGGTCTTGACGCAATTATTGACTTGTTTCCAAAACGGGATATTGATTTAGCTGAAACAATTGAATCAGATTGCCGCAAGACATTCAAGGAGACCTTTGAGGCACTAGAAATAGGCAAAAAGTGGGTTTGGTTCAAAGTGCTGTTTCTCCAACTCCTGTAATTGGATCGATGTTATTGTTTCTAGGCCAGCGTTTTTTGAGGATATTTGCAACTTTCTTTTAGCTGTAAAGTGCGAGGATCTAATACCATTGTTTTTTGAAAAGAAAGTACATATATGCGAGTTTTTATCGATGTCCGACAAAGATTTAAAGCACATCGGTGTTCTTTTGCCATATCAACGTAACAGAATTTTAACTGGTTTGAGTCGATTTCACAAGCAACCCTACAATCCCAAGTCGCTGCACATTTGTATAAAAAATGGCTCATTTAGGTAAGATGCGATTTTAATTTTATTTTAAATTTCTACTGAAGTAACTTTCCGTATTAGCAACATAGACGTGGCCATCGAACTGTTGTCTGCAGTAAAGCAAGTCATAGCTATGGAAGCCAGTATTAAATATTTACTAGGGCATTTACAAGGAACTGAATTATCGAACGAAGACCGTGCGCTACTCACCAGGCATGTTTGCGAGATTAAGAAGCAAATTCATAACATGAAAGGTGTGACCGGTAAACTCAAAAAAGTATCCAAGAAGGTAAGTTTAGGTTTAGTAGACAGTTTGCAAACTTTTACAAAACTTTAAGCATTAAAATTAATAATATTTGTTTAGTTGCTGCTTTTGAGATGTGTATGTTCTGTTTAGTGGGATTCTAGAGCAACACCGGCAGATCTAATTACTAAAAAATCTATCAGGAGTAAATTTCCATGGAGGAAAGTCGGCTTTTGCTTGGGTGTATGTGGGGTCGTTTTAGCGTGTAAGCTCAAATCCACTATTCAAAAATAAATATTTTCTACTTTTGTTTATTAATATTAAAAAACAATGTGTATTAATTCATCCTATCATTATAACATTGGACGGAGTAAGTAGAATACAAAACGAATATCGTTCGGGGTTTTACACAAATTTATCAAAGGTGCCTGTGATATGCCTTATTTGCATAGTGCTTATGTATATTTGGTATTCTAATCTTTAACTGACTGATGTTATCAGTAAACATTTAATATTCAACTTCATGGGCAGCAATTTAGGAAGCTGAGTACTTATGAGGATGAGAAGCGTGTGGCATATTTGAAAAAAATTAAAATTGCATACATTTATTTACACGCAGGGTGAATGAGTGATAGCAGAGGAGTCAGACATTTTTCTTAATAAAAGTTAGGTCAGATCGTCTTCTTTTCCGTCAAAGAATATCGCAGTACTCTTCTGACCATGTGCTTATAGGACACCCTGTATTTGCCGATAAGATATAAAGAATACGTCATAACTCATCACACATATTTTGAATTTTTTTACTTTGAACTTTATCACTTATTTTAGAACCACCTTGCATGTTGTCGGAAACGATTCTTATTTTTGGCTATTAACTAGAATCAAACCAGTGATTGTGTCTTAAAAATAAATTTATTATTTACCAATAACTTACAAAAAGATAAATACATACAGTAATTCGAAAAGAAAAGAAAGACTTCTACGTTTTTAAAGCGTCAGAACCGTTGAATGGTTTATTAGCACATATATTTTGCTGTGGAAGTGTAGTGAAATGAACGACAAGATAAAACAGAACGCCTAAAAATGAATTAATTTGAAACTATGTTGCAACTTAAAAAATGATTGTTCCAGAATACATTTGATAACAAAAGGTAAATAAATAAACATTGATATACTCTTAAACCACTTGTCATAGTTAAATAATCGAAAATAAAAGAGAGTTGAGAATATTACTATCAAGTAACTAAATATCAAAGCTGCATTGATAAACGCGATGAAAACTCCAAAGCTCTCGGGTTGGTATTTTAGAAGCTTTGGAGACGGAAAACAATTAACAAATTTTAGTGTTGGATGGGAATCAACTTTTCTCCTGAAGCAATGGCTGGCAGAGGAGCCTCCACGGTTAGTACGCCGTCTTTGCTCAAAGAGGACTTAATGAGCTCGGGGTTGGTTCCTTTGGGTAACAGGAATTCACGATTGTACTCCCTGTAAACGGATTTGGATTCTGTTTTCTCTTCATGTTTAGCGTGGACCTAAAGGAAGAACATCAACTTAGAGCCAGTGCTTTACGGAAATGGGCGCGACACTTACCAATAATTTGTTGTCAACGGTTTTAACGACAATTTCTTCGGGAGCGTACTGGCTGACGTCGAATCTCAGTTTGAGGCTTTTGTCGCTTCCATCGCTCTGGATCAGGGGAGAATTGAGGTCGTCGTACCAAGTGCGTAATTCTGCTGGTGGACCAGCCCGATGCGCGAGGTCTGAACTTGTGTTGGAAGACTGGCTCGTTGTGCTGAAAAAACAATGCAAATTTAAGGCAAAATGTTCAAACAAGGCAATTCCAAAATGTTCAGTGAAGAGTGCTTGAATGTCTCAGACATCCAAATAGGTAAGGAGTATTTTTGTAATCATTTTCTAACTTTCAGATTATTTTGCTTGTGCGATATTAAATAAATAGTGGCATGTTTATTTTTACTGAAGGTCCATCATTAAAGCAAAGTCTAATTACTTCCAATCGTAATTGAATTGATGATTGAACCGTCGCATCAGAACAAATTGGAAATGACGGCGATTGGTACATCACGCGCTACCAAACGAGGTAAAGCAAACAAAACCAAATCCGAAAGTATTACGTGGAAATATTGTTAATGTCAAATAAAAATAGTTAATGTTTGTGCCAAGATCCTCGTTTGTTAGTTTGGCGTAATAACCGAGTAAATATGTGACTAAATGGCAACATTATGTGATTATTGAAACGAGATTTTCCATTGTTAACCGCCTTGCATATATTGATATATTGTTTGCTTTGCCTGGTTTTTCTAAGTTGCTAAGAAAGCCTTTATACTAAAAGAGACCTTAATGAAAATTTGAATAGTTAAATCTGCCAGTTGTTTGCGATAGTTTCATTGTCATTAAATAAGTCTTCTGGTGTCCGCTGCTATAAATTGATTTAAAAGCAGTTTTAGGCTCCTGTCTAAAGAGGCCTCCTTCCAAACATAATTTCGTTGATAAAATTAATTTCCTTCAATTTAGCAAAACATTTTCGGCAAGTATTTAGGGATTATTTAAATCCATCATTCGCAGCACAATACAGAGAAGCGTAAAAGAGGGTCTGCTGCATTGACTATCCGGTGCCTCGACCGGATTCAGCTCCGTTGAACTTTTCTATAGGACGAGGTGATTGGAGGGGAAAATGAATTATGATCATGATTAACTGAGAATTTCAACCCTAATTGGTTTTCAAGGATGAGCTCCCCTAGACAGTGCGTTACGGATATTTGCGGCTTATTATTTGAAAGCACATTTTTCCCGGCAAGAACATATCTACAGTGTGAGAAAATGATGTTCGCTTAAGCCAACATCATTCTCCTAACTTTCTTATGTAATTACGTAAAACACAAAAGTAAATTTACTTGAAAATATTTTTTGTTCAATTGAATCATCAATGAGGAGGGTGAGGTGTTATTGAAAATTATATTGTTTTTTGATAGTTTCAAGCTTGTTGTAGAGGAAAACCTGCTTCTGCAATTTGGACTTGTGTTCATTTTTCAGAGTTTCTTCAGTAATTTTTTTCTTTTCTTTCAAGCAATTTGACTTAGATTTTTTTTAATTGAATCATCAATTAAGGACCATATTTCAGTGAAAATGTATTACTTTTTGTTAGTTTCATGTTTAATATGGAGGAAAACTTGCATCTCCAATTTGGACTTTCATTTTCGAGTGTTTTTTTTTTCAGTTTTCCTTTTTCTTTTTGTTGAACGTCATTTAAGATTGATTACTTTTTTATTTAAATTGAATCATCAACTGAGGGCAAAGTTTCATTGAAAATATAATTCTTTTTCCGTTAGTTCCAAGCTTAATATGGAGCCAATGCATGGCATAAAAATGATGTTGGCTGTTATGGTTATTTCATTGCAATATACATTTCTAAGAGGACTTTTTTACAAAGGTCTATTTTCGTATAGGTACCTGGAGACCAAACAATTTTTTTTTATACATTTTTGCTTGTCAAATTCCCATATATTTGTAGACTGTCTTTGAAAAATTACCTGGAAGATGACTTGCTCGAAGACAATTTTTCTTTCTTGCCTTCCTTAATTACCTCCGATTCGTAAGACATGCAAGGGAAAAAGCATTAGGTTAGATTGGTTATGTAAGCTAGAAGCTGAAGAACTGCACGCCGTAACTGGACAAGCATTTAGAAAAGTTAGCACTCTGTCTTTAAGGTTTTGGTTAATATTATTAAGCTTACCTAGAAAAGAACAGAATGGTTAATATGGAATATTGAGCAAAACTTCAGTAAACATTATTTTGCAGCAATTGCTAAGTATTAATGTGAAAGCGTCCATTATTCTCGGACCGATGATTAACTTATGACATACCCATATTTGAACGAGCTAAATTTATGGTCTTGTCGAAGAGCACTTGGTTTTGCGGCTAAATATTACCTCATCAAATGTGAAAATTTATTATGTTACAAACTAATAGAATAATTATTGAGTTGGTACTTGAGTTATCCTTGATTTTCGATGCAATGTTGCGTTCACGGTTGGAACAGATGAGTCAAATTAAATATGAAAAAACACCTGCGAAACAAGAGCAGCTGATGGTTGAGGATACAAGCATCAAAGAACAGACTAATTGAGCTGAAATTGTACTGTGAAATTTGCGTTTTCATAGGAATTGAGTAAAAGTGAAAAATAAAAATGCAAACTAGTAATTCTTGATAAAGTTTTGTAGAAGCTGTTCAAAATTCATAACTTTTGCTAATTTTTATCGATATTTTACTAAGCGTAAAAAATAGGCGGTGTGCTAAACGTTTATTAGGCAAAATACTCCGAAACCAAAGTAAAAGGGTTTTTCGTATTTTTATTTAAGTTTTAATATTTTTTCGAGGGTCTTTAAATAAAAATAATATCGATTATAAGACATATCTACTAATATTATTTTTTTGATGAAAGAATAATCATGTGTTAAAACTTTTTCGCAATCAATAACATTTACCCGGGACTTGTGAAATGACTTAGTGCACACCGTTTATACAGGGTGGTCCTAAATAAGTGTCGCAACTGGAAACTAGATTCCTCATGGCAAAACCGGCGATAGAAATACTTTTCTCTTCTTCCATTTTTCTCTCTGTGATTTCATTTTCCAGCTACAAACCAAAAATATAATTTCTTCTGGGTTTTTTGCGAATAGGTTGTACGCACATCATAACCATTTTAAGCTAAAATTGCTACTTTTTCGCGCTCAACTCAAATGATCAATGAATCCTAAGCTTTTATACACACTTTACGACTATTAACAGCTAGTTTTTCGCACAATACTCGAATTCATTGAACGTGCCAGTGCTGAAGATTTTAAGGTATCGTTAGCAAATTGTTTGGTTTTCTTCGTAAGAAGCATAAACAACATTTATTGAGCGTAATAAATTCGAGCATTGTACGGAAAAAAAATAAGAAGTCATGAAATGTGTAAAAAGCTCATTCGTATAGTTCAAACAGTTTCTAACGTATTGGAAAATAAATCCTGTACTTGAGAACTAAAGCACACAGAGAAAAATGGATAGAATAAAAGTGTTCCTTTCTTAATTAACAATCAGTAGTTTTCCGTTGCGACGCTTATTTAGGATCAACCTTGTAAATGGGCACAAATCATTATTACCAACTTGTAATAGGCGATTCTATTTAAAACACATACATTAATGAGTTTTTTCATTCTGCATTCTCGTAGTAACCTTGAGAAGCAATTTTGAAGTCGTGATTTGAATTTTCATGAAGTCTTTTTTATAGATTTCCTTTATCTTTCAAAGTGCTTTTTAAACGTTCTACAATCTGAAGCAAAGTAAAGAGAATTTTTCCAGCCAATTATCACAATCATGTTTTCTTGATGTCTACATCCCGCCTGACTTACTCATTGGTGTTTTGATTATAATAAACATTTACCTAAAACTGTAATCTTCACTAATGAGTGAAGGAAGGAAACATGATGGAGTTTCATGGCATCTACTAATATCTTGGTTATTAGAAAATACAAAAATATCCTGGTTTTGCGAATCAGTGGTAGTTTTACCACTGAAATAAATATTTGTCATTGAGTGACATGAAAGGTTTGCATTTTGAAAGCGCCTCTTTATAGTTTAGAAGTTAATCAGTGGTTAATGATTTTAAAAAGCAGTTTTGTCGATAAATTTTGTCCTATTTCTAGCCTTCATCCGACTGAAATTCAAAACTCAGTAATGTCCACTAATCCGGACGATTATTAATGAAAACTAGTTAAAATTGTTTTATATAAAAAAAGGTCGTTTTGATGAAGACTTTTATACATAGAAGCTCCTAAGCCAGCCTAAGCAATTATTCGTTCTTTCTCCCCAAGTTGGTTCAAAAAATTACGTCGTTCGGTATATATTATCCATATGCCTGCCCTGGAAACATTTTCTAAAAAAAATTACACAATTTTACTTAATTTTTTTAGATTTACAGTTTTTATAGTTGAAGCTAACATTTTCCAACATCGAACGGTTTCTCTAAAAAAATCAATCCTCATGTTTTCAAAAGATCTAAGATACTTGCAAGTGCCCCTATCCAAAAACATGAACTTTTACACAGCTCTGGGGCCTGAAAATCAGTCAAACAGGAGCAAAGGTTCAAAATATACAGATATTTACTATTAATAGACACAAAAATTTCTCTTTAAATTCGAAACTAATTATTTTGTGACCATCCCCATTTCTGGATTAATTAGCTTGGAAACAGTATGTGTTGTCCTTTTCTTATGTACCAACGCATTATTATCATGATTTAGTCCTATTTATTTTATGATGTTATTCTCATCGCTCCCAACAGAATGGCCTGTTGCCAACGAAATAATTCTCGATAAATCTATGAACATTAGACGTATTTTCAAGTGAACCCATGAGAATGTACTTAGCCATTACTCGTGCTAATTGTTTATTCGACGCTCCAGAGCAATCCTAGATAACGGTGTCAGTGACTTCAAATACCTAGGCGATAATTTACAGGATAGTTCAACAAAATGAACTCCCTAATCGCAGACTAAATAGAAAACAAACGTTGTTAGAAGATAACGGAGAACGAATGTCTGCAGGCTAGTGAATCTATTTTTGTGAATGCATCGACTTTAAGCACAAAGTTGCATTTTAATGATACAAAGCTCTAAACCCAGTGAATACCGCTCTGTTACAAATTCTAAAGTCACCGAAACGCGCGCCAGGAATTTTTTTCCGTGTTGCTCCAACTGCGATTTCTATTTCGAGCTAGTGACATCAGCCTCCATTACGTTTACCGTGTCTTAAAATGGACAGTTTTGTACCAACTGTTTGTTCAACTCATAAAAAACTAACTGAAACATGAAGGCGTGAAGATTCACATTAACACGTACGGCTTTTGGCATTGGTGATGGAATTCGCGGTGGGTTTTCAATGTGTTGGCACTGTTATCTAGTAGGATATAATCGAGTAGGTTGTAGAAGTATTAAGGAGAAAACATTGCTCAAACGCTACTACTATCACTTTCATTGATATTCAGTTCAGAAAGCTAAGGTGGAATATTAAATAGCAGACCATGTGTCATGCAATGCAAAAATTTGATGTAAATTCTTATTGCACCACCGTGCAGCTTGGATAGAGAACGTTTATCGTATGATACATTCATTCACATTCATAGATTCACACATTCATAAGATAAGATTTCAAACTAAACGATCACTTTATCCAAAGTTGTTTCTACAGAAGTTTACAACATGCACAGTAGATCAAAACAACAATAATTTATAAAATTCAAATAAACAAATGATATTGTAGTCACAATAAGAAAGGAAACTGGTGGAATTGAAGTGGAACCAAAATAAGGGCACAACTGTTCACGAATCAAGGAAGGTTATTATATCAAAGTTCTCCAGATTGAGATATAGCAATTAAATCTATAAAAAGAATTCAAACAAAAACCAGCACCCGCTCATATTTTTCATGCAATTGCACCCACGAATAAATGGAATAAAGTAACACACAACAAGTAAAATATTAAATAAAACAAGGTATTAATTAATTCAACAATCTATATCAACTTGTATTTTTCAGAACGGAAAGATGTGAAACATTTAAAAGTAATATAAAATAGGAAGAATCAATTAAAAATTACATTCAAAAAGGTATTTGTAAAATTGGAAAAAAATACAAAAGGAAACCTAGTGTCGCAAACCAATTTTCCAAAAAAAAATGTATATATACTTGAATAGTAAGTTTCGTTTATAATGCTTCACATTGATCATATCAGGATTGACAATGTTGAGTGTGTAAAAATGCTCGTCCTTGACCAATACGTTCGTTTATATATTATTATTATTTGTGAGACTTTTACACTTTACACGCAATTAAACTGAAAAATAATATCTCCATATTACGCCATCGATATTTAATGCATAGTTGCTAGGCTTGAGAGATTTTAAAATACATTTTACTGTAATCAACTGATGATATAAAAATAAGTTCGCATTCGTTTAAATTCGATTGAAGCAAATTTAAACGTTTACAAATTCTTACTATCTACTTATAGATTCTTTATTCAAATCATTGGTTTGTTTAAAACAATATAAGAAGCCTTCTAGGCTTAGACTTTTTATTATTAGAACTTAGTTCTTGGTACAGCTCTTGCATTATGACCAAAAATAGGAGTTTCTGAGAGTCGAAAGGTTTATTTTCCATAAAATAACTCGTTGCTAACCGCCAATACTAGGAAAGAATATCTTGAGCTCTTGAAACGGTGGAAAATATATCGCAATCGAACCATTTTCGTTTTGGAAAACATTCAGTTTGTGTACCACGATTATATTTAAATTAAAAAATCCACTAACTTGAGGAATTTAAATATTTCACAAATTTTAATTAAAGTTAAATATTTTACTGTCTAAAATTTCATTAACCTGCGCATTCTGGTCGAGTTACAGGATGTTGCTACTGCAAAATTACTGATGTTTCTTTAAAATTTTCAAAAATTGATTGCAATTTTAGACTCTTGAGGTTTCCCAAAATGACTGAAAATATACAGAGGGTTATTATAAATTGTTTTTTCAATCGTCATTTGCCCGTAAGCAGGTTAATATTAATGTTACATGAAAGATACTTTAAAATTACAAGAAAAAATGTTTGTTCCGGTTGAATTTTTCACCTTACGGGTCGTTTCTCAAAATTGGAGTAGCAATTTACCAGTATTTTTGAGTAAGAAAAAAGAAAAAATTGAAATAACTGAGATAAATTCTCTTAAATATCGACTTGTACTCGACTCTCGAAGAAAATGTCGCTAAACGTTGTACTGTGATATTCTTATTTTTGTTTTCACATCGAGCTACGAGGGTCGTTTGATAAGTCAGTGACTTTTTGAATGAAAGAAATACGGCACGCGAGGCCAAAGTCGAAGCCGAAGGCCCTCGGCGTCGCCTCGGGCGTCAACTGCAAGAATTTTTGTCAAAAATACTAATAAACTACGGAGAAAAAGGCTATGAAAAATGATAAAGCTGAGGAGTATTTCTAAATATCGATGTAAATTGAATCATTAAACCATCATCTTCAAAAAATCCGACTTTCACCACAAATTTCCATTAACCTTGTGTAAAAACGAAAACGTAGAAATATTCACATATGTACAGTTTCTTATCTGCAACACAGTAAAGTGAAAATGAGATAAAACATAGGGCCCTGAATTATCAGGGCCCTATGTAGTATATATTAATATGTACATAATTATTACACCTTGTTGACCCAGATACTTTTTTCAGTTTTCATTCTTGACTTCAAAGTGCATATTTAGGAGCCAAAACTCTAAGAATAAACGTTTCACTTGCCATTTCCAGGCAATCAATCATTCGCTAAATAACATATGCGTTTCTATACAACTTTGTAGTTTCGTCCCGTATATTTAAGCCTATTAAATAGAATATTTAAATCACAGGTTGATATTGTGTATCGCTAAAACCAGACGTAGCCTTGACAAGCTTTAACAACAAACAATTGCCTTATTTGGCGATCTAATCCGACGCGATGCTCCTACCTACATTTTATGTAAATTGTTTATGTTGTTGTAAATACGCAGATGTTAAGCGGAAAAAATGTGCAACTTTGGCATTTTCCGCATAGGACTAAAAAAGGTCTCTCCATGAGTCCTCTCCTCTTTGAATCCAAAACAATAACAAAATGACGCAAACAATGCAAGTACATACATACAATAAAGGGGCATTATTTCGATTCATTTTCACTGATTACAGACAACAATGAGCAAAACCATTTTCCTCGTCAGGCTCAGATGGATCTAAAAAAAGTTAATTGCGCCATTGTATTCAATTTTCTACGCGGTTGTATTGTTTATCTAGTTAGTACTAATTTTGGGTACAGAAGGAAGCTAGGGAACTCGGAATAATATTTACCACTGTATACATTCACGTTTGCTGCTTTCTAGGGGGGTTTATTTTCACGTTTAATTAAACCCTGTACCACAGGCTGTTGAAAAATCCATTTCCTCTCTAACACATCTGCAAAGACATGTTTTCAACACTCGACAAGACCAAAAATAGAACGTCCCAGACAGGCCATATTTAACACGTCGTGATGTAAGAGTACGTTGAACTGGGATTTGCATAGTTCTTCAGAAGCAGTGAAGATGAATTTACAACCAGTAATGTTGCAGATGAAATATTCGAAAGACTCGAAGCATATTTGCAAAAATGATGAGAGGGCGTCCCCAGTTATGTTGAATTAAAAAGCAATTAATCGCAAGTTGAACTGTACAGCTGAAGCACTAATGAGCTAATTACGCATGGTTTTTATTTATTCGACTGCAACATGTTTATTTAAACTTGCACTAAATTAAGATAGTCGACAGTGTCATTCCTTTTAATAACCGTTTTATCTAAGTATGTAGTTGCTTTGGAATGTCAGGTCGTTTTAATAAGCCATCAAACACACATTACCACCAATCACTCTCAGCAACAGGAATTCAATCGAATAAAGATGTTTTTTAAATTGTTTCTAATAGTTTCAAGAGTACGAAAGCTAGCTGAAGTAATCAACGCAATGTTTCTGGCTTTTTCAAGGAAGAGAACTTCGTTTCAAGTTTGATTAGGGTGTGGTGCACAGTAAAACTTTACTAATCCAGAGATTTACGATTATTGCTATCTCATCCCCCTATAAATTTTAAAGCCAACTGTATATGACCAACCCTCCTCAGTTTTAATTGGGTAAATAGGGAGGGTGAAATGAATGGCAAATCAAAAGTCAACTAGGGAGCTAAAGTTCTACTGGCAGCTTATCCCGGAGTTGAAATAAGAAAATTGTTTGTTTGCAATTTTACAGGGAATTGATAATGCGCTATAATGTTTCCAGTTATTACTCGATTTCTTTTTTACTGTTTCGGTTGTTTAAATTTGTTTTCATTGTCTCGACTTTCAGTCTCTAGAAACGCAAATTTCACTCAAACCATCCGTTTCGGTTTAGCAACTATTATCAGATAAAAAGGTTCTTAAGTTCGATGTTATTTCGCAAATCTCTCATAAACACCCAAATTATTTAATGCACGGCTCCATCAATGGGAACGCAGGACAAATATGTCTCTTGAGAATTTATCGAAATTACATTAAAATGACAGAGTGTTTCATAAATATACTAATACATTTTTAGAGGTCGCAAGGGCTTTTTAAGCAAGCATTTTTGCTCTATAATAACATGTCTAAAAATAAAGTGCTTTGTACAGGGTATTCCATTTTGCAAAAAAAATGTTTTGAAAATATGTGAAAGCAGTATAAAAATTACGAAAATGATGACTTGGATTCAGATAATCATATTACAGATATGATTGATGCCTTCTTTGTAGTTAATATACATATTTGAAAAAAGTGCGAGTTAGAAATTTAAAAAGTTAGTTTTTAAAAAAACAGCACCTTTTTTCAATTTCATGGCTTCAATCAAAGAAAACTCACAAAAAAACTGTGTTTAATATTTTCTTATTTATTATTATCGTATTATTATTTAAAAATTCAAGCAGTTTTGCCAGTTTGAAAATATGCTACTTCCACTTTCCATATTAAAAGCTATTTAAAAATCATACGTGAAAAACTCATGAGTCGATTTTAATGAAATTTTCAGTTTTTTTCGAAACAAATTAGGCAGGTTTTGCATCAATTACTTTGTTTGTTGACTATAACAAATAAATAGGCATTTTTTTTGTTAATCTGAGAATATTCATTGGTTTATGATATAGAAACATTGATCCATAGATGAGATTATTATGTAGTAAATAAACTGTTTTCTAAAATCTAGCTGCAGTCAATAAAAGTTATGCACGAAGCAGACGGTTCTCTTATTGTTATTAATTATTATAAAGTTGAACTTGAACATTTCTAATTTCAACACACTGTATCTTGAAAACGGGTTGCATGGAAAGCAAAAAATGGCTCCTTATTGACCGTAGAAGTGTTTCGGTATATTTGTGATCACCCTGTATATTTGATGAACTGATGAAGGTTTGTAAACTGATTCGTTCCTAATAATCGATCCAAGTTTGCAATTTATTTGATTGAGCAGGACAAACAAATGTTTCCGTTTTTCAGTTGCTTGTTTGATCCTTCTGATACAAAAATAAAATTTACAGAAAACCCATACTAATTCATATTTTTTTAATGATTGCTTAAAAAATTGAAGCCTAAATTTCAAATGTTATTGAAGGCTGTAAAGTTGAAACCAAACCATTAAAATTATATTTTTTCTACATTTCAAATATACACAGTGAGTGAAAAATAAATATAAATTCAAAGTCCCCTTTCCTGTTGTTATTTCATAATTAAAATAAAAATGCATTTCTCATAAAATTTGAACAGACTTGCTTCCAATGAGAAAATAAAGTGCTTCAAATTAGATCTTTAACCCGATTTTCTTTTTTTTTTTAATTGCAAATGTTGCTTCATTTTCCCGAACCCCCTCGTTTCCTATCAAAGAAGAACCAATTGGGATTTCATTTAATTAAACACTATTTTGCAAATGGAATTTAGTTTTCATCATTTGTTCCCTTTCACTTACTAATTGCTTGTTTGGCTTTTTCTGATTTAAAATGTTGTTGTATTAAAAATATACACTTTCTTCAGCCATTATTCTATTTCTGAAACTTGCTTCTATAAATTCTTAAGGTGAATTTTCCATTTACGCTGTTTACTCTATTTTATAGGGGTTGGACAATTACCCCGACTTAGAGACTCCTTGAATAATCAATTTGGAGCAAGGCCAGACTCAAAATCATTACGTTTGAGTGCACGATCATAAAAGTTGAACCAACTCGCCTTTAGTATAAAAAAATTGCAACCAAAAATATTCAAAATGAGTCAGCTTGATACATCTAAAACTGCTCAAATAAATTGCTTTTCCTTTGTGGAATTTTCTGGGAGATGATTAAGCAATAAACCAGCAGTTAGAGGCATTCTAATGCAGTCCTAGATAGCAGTTAAAAGCCTTTTTTTATTGATTTAACTGGATTTAGCAGGCTAAACTGTGTCAGTTCTCGGTATATATGTAAATTTCGTATTGATTCGTTAAAGTCGTCTGCTGTCTGTGTTTGTATCGAAAACCTTAGACATAAATTAAGGCCTTTCCAAGTGCTCTAAACGCATTAGCTCGAATGTTGCTATCAAACTAGGTATTCCAAAATTTTAATATTTTCTATTATATAACAATTGGTTACTTGACAAAGAGAATGTTTTCCTTGATTAGCCCAGAATATACAGGAGCGTCAAGGAAATAACGCATTCTAGGTAAAGTTTCATGAGCAAAGCTGAAGATGATTTGATTGACTGTACTAATTCTGAGTGCAGAATATCAATTTTTTTTATCAAAATCTCCAATGATAATTTCAAGATCTTCAGCAATGGACTTGGAACTTCTCAACCAAATTCTCAAGTGATAGCAAATGTGAAAAAAATATTGCCTACCTGGTTGTGCTCCTGAAGAAGTTGTTGCTTTCCCTGTTCATTAATTCCGACCGGAACTTGGACATTTCTTCTTCCATCTTCCTCATTTCCGCGTCGAATCTTTCCCTGATGCTGGAAAATTCGGTGTCGATCACGCTAAAATCTCCCAATTTGATGGGGATGTCTCGTCTGGTTTCGGCCATTTTTTCGAATCTTCTTTTTCGCAAATAATCCCCCAAACACTAGATCACTAGCAAAAAGCGCACTTTTCAATTAAATGAACCGGCTAAAGTAGAAACGTGTAGAACAACGGTATGAGGGCTACGTGAACACTCGGAGTTCGAAATTGCTATGCGCGATTTTATGAAACTGTAGTCGATGTCGTGCGATGATTTTAAATAGAAACATTTTTGTTTGGGGGCTTTCAGAGCGTGCGCGCAAGCCGTGCCATTCCCCCATGTGGTGTCACTCAGATCTCCGTTTCATTCTCCTCTTCTCCAAAACTATCGGGAGGTAAAGGACAGCTATAGAAGCCGAGGGGGACCACCAGATGGGCCTCCAAATCGAATCGATTATTACCTTTTGAATTTCGTGGGTTTTGGCCTTTGATACCTAATTCACGGCCAGAGTACAAAATTTTAGGATGTTTCAAAGTTTAAACCCATGCAGGTTAAACTATGTTGAACTTTTACATTTAAGTGGTTTCAATTATCTGTTTCCTCTCTATCTTCCTCTGCTTGATAGGAAGTCGATAATTGGTTGCTTATACACTGAGAGCTTGCCTACACTTTGCATAAACTGAGGATGAGGACATCGCAATAAAATACAGGGTGATTGAAAATTGGGGTCTTTCCTCTGGGGAGGTTTAAGGAGTACAGGAAAAATAATTTAAAAAATATATTCTCATCAAAAACGGAGTCATTTGCAAACAACTAGATCAGAAGATCGGCAACAATGCTTTTCAAGGTAATTTGCCTCTACCCTAAGTACCTGTTGCGTCTTAAATATCAAAAGTTCAAGTGCGCAGGCTCAACGGAAGTCAATAATACCTCTTACAAAAATTCTTAGATATGAATATGTGGCTTTGAAAAGAACCGTTTTGAAACGTGGACTTGCGAGTTACAAGAGATGTTCGAAGTTCTGCCCGTTCAACTCCAAACATGGTTGTGCCCATGTAATCACGTTATTGTTCACTCTTTGCAGCATTACTGGACTCACGTTTTGAGCAGCTTCTCGTATTCGGCTATTAACTCCTGCTCAATTTGTGCCGGTGTTCGCAAGACCAGATATTTAATGTGTCCTTGTGTACCGTGTATCTTACATACAATATTAGTTGTTGTTTTACAAACTTTTTGGGTATTTCGCCTCAAAAATCTTTGTCTTTAAAAAAAGGGAATTTCCTCACGTCTTTTATTACAGATTGATAAATAGTGCTCCTATTTCGCAATAAGAACGAATTATTTATCAAAAATCACCTAGAGGGTATCCTGCGATACACTTAGGCTCAAGCTGTAAGAGAAAATTCCAATTAGTAGAGAAATTAATTTGAAAAATTACCTTGACGTTTCGATAGCTATTTTCTGCTATCGTTATCAAAAGAACCTAAATGAACCTAAAAAAGAGTATGTTAATAAATTGTGTAACAATAGTAGGATAATACAGTATATGAAAATTCGCTCTGATAATTCGTCTGTGCAAATTGTCTGTGATTTTGATGAAACACTCGAGATCAGCCGTTTTGGACAAGTGGTGAATTCTTGAGTGTCGTGGTACAAAAAATACCAGAACTTTTTATTTGGTGGATGGAATCAGCTAATTTGTTTGGTTCATGCACTAATCATTTACTCACGATTTTGTACACTTGTCTGTTTTCTTGCCACTTAACAATGTTAGACATTAACTTGCAAGTTTATTAGTTATTTTTAAACATCAATTCGAGGTTATAAGGACAGTAACTGACATTTCGAAAAACTACGTTCCGACATTTAACAAATCCTGTCGAATATACCGTTAATCCTTGTCTATTTTATTGTCAATTTCTGTACAATTCCATGGTTACCACAATTTTCATAATTACGAAGCAACAGGTGTTTACGTAATGTTAATTAGACAGATTACCTTGAAAAACATTGTTGCCGTCTTTCTGATATAGTTTTTTGCAAATTTCTCAGTT
>NW_026018916.1:11589738-11635301 GCF_020466585.1 Dendroctonus ponderosae | reverse complement strand
ATTCGTTCTTATTGCGAAATAGGAGCACTATTTATCAATCTGTAATAAAAGACGTGAGGAAATTCTGTCTTTTTTAAAGACAAACATTTTTGAGGGGAAATACCCATAAAGAAGTTTGTAAAAAAATGAATCCGCCTCAACAATATAGAACTTATCTACAATATTAGTTGTTGTGCATTGCTCCGAGTACTTCTGAAAATCTCTGCTGCAATTATATCCGATGCATTTTCCTCTATGTCTGGAACCCAACAGCTCTTGGTCGTCCACTATCTGCCTCAATTCCTGCAGTCAATCGTCCAGTGTCTCTAGCATTTTGTTGATGTAAGTTATTATAGCTTCTGCTATGTTAATGTGGCATGCCATTTGTATTTCAACTGCTAATAAATTGTTATTAAAGTTTTGCATTAATTGCCACACCTCTGAGCCATAGATAACAAATCAGATCTTGTCTTTGCCTCTGGACTTGTGTTTTTCTGCCGTAATATTGCGTTTAGTGCTCCTACCATTTCTTTGACTTCTTCTTCTTCGAACTTCTTCAGTTTGTCTTGGCTGCGTCATTTTTATTATCAGTTATATGCATTCATCATTATTTCTTATTCTTGATGGTCTAGGTCCAGGTTTGCTGGTGGTTCCCCTATAAACAGATTTTGGGGTTTGTTTAAATTTACCTCTGGTCGCAATTTTTTTAATTCTTCTACAAGCTTTCTGGACATAAACTTTAGGTCTTCCTTGTCCTGGTCATCTGCGGAAAGAATACAATGCCTATGAGGTATTTCCGATATGCAGTCCCACTTTCTAACACTTTCTTACCCATTATCTGAGAGCTTCATCTACTTGCATATTGAGTAGTACGGCAGATAGTCAGCAGTTCCGTTTTAGACCTTTAGGCACTTTGAAGCCGTTGTACAGGGTGTCCTGTAAGCTCATGGTCAAAAGGGTATTGCGATATTCTTTGGATCAAAAGAAGACACGATCTGACCTGACTTTTATTAAGAAAAAATGTCTGGCTCTTCTGCTATTGATGGACAAAGACCTCCAAAAAAAAACTTTTTTGAAACATCTGTAGGTTGGTACGATGTATTTTGGTGAAACTCACTGTGATTTTTTTTATGTAAGACTCATATTTTGATGAAACAATCGAGATCAGCCGTTTTGGACAAGTAGTGAATTCTTGAGTGTCGTGGTACAAAAACTACCAGAACTTTTTATTTGGTGAATGAAATCAGCTAATTTTTTTGGTTCATACACTAATCATTTACTCACAATTTTGTACACTTGTCTGTTTTCTTGCCACTTAACAATGTTAGACATTAACTGCAAATTTATTAGTTAATTTTAAACATCAATTCGAGGTTATACGGACAGTAACTGACATTTCGAAAAACTACGTTTCGACATTTAACCAATCCTGTCGTATATAACGTTAATCCTTGTCTATTTTATTGTCAATTTCTGTACAATTCCATGGTTACCACAATTTTCATAATTACAAAGCAACAGGTTTTTTTTAAGATAAAAATTTTTGAGGCGAAATACCCAAAAAAAAGTTTGTAAAAAATGAATCCGCCTCAACAATATCGAACTTATCTAAAGCAACAGGTGTTTACGTAATGTTAATTAGACAGATTACCTTGAAAAACATTGTTGCCGTCTTTCTGATATAGTTTTTTGCAAATTTCTCAGTTTTAATAACCATTAWTTTTTTTACAATTTTTTCTGTACTTCTAAAACACCACCAAACAACACCTCAAGRGAAATGACGCCAAAATTGAATCACYCTGTATATGAGGATGCTGATRGCTTGTTTAATAARCWRRMTGTRYTKAATTAAAAATCGCACCTTGTTTGAAGAACAGGTAATATTTTCATTGATAAAAAGTAGCTCTTTGAAGTATTATTTCAAATCTTTTCGATTCGCGATGGTTCTCAATGATACGAACAAAACATGCTTCAAATAAAATTTTGATGAAAACATTTTTTAAACTTTTGCCTTCAATTCCTAGAGAATAAATTCGTTCCATTCCAAATGTGCTTATTTTTAAATCAGTGTATTTGTCTCGTTTAGTCTGTATGTAATTTTTTTCTCAATTGATCACTGCAAAAAAAAACGTCCAACACGGAACTTTGAATAGTTTTCGGCTTGTTGCTAATATAGTACAACCATCTAAACATTCTAGAATCTCAATAGGTGAAATGCTTTACCATCTGACTAACTAATACACCCAAACACTGTTTGATGCACCTACTCGTACATGCTTTATTAATTTGGAATCATTCCCAATTGAAACAAAATGACCTACTATATCTCCGTCACGGTAAATATGACAAACAACAAGACTTAAATAGGAAAAACAAGCTATGCACACCAGATTTCATTAATAAAAATGACGCGCCAAGTGGAAATTCATTCGGAAGTTTGGGGGCGGGCAATATTCTAGATCGTTTGAGAAACAACAATTAAATGACGAGGATTTCCAATTCGAGGGACGATTTTTCGTGTGTTGGTGTTTATTGTCCGAAAAACATTTCTAAGAAAATTAATGTTTATCAAGCTAAATGACGATTTTTCTAAATCAAGCGAAATCAAGTATTTATATTAACAAGACAGTTTGATTGAATTGTATTTATATATTTTTTTATTAACTCCTTTTATTTGTTTACAATCTGTCCTGCGGCAATAAGTAAAAATGTTAACATAAAAATAACATGTGAGTGTTCACTCATTTGTAAAGCACTCTTACAAGCATGATCACTTATTTACAAAAACATTTAAATTGAGTGAACAAGTATTTATATTAAGTGCAACTTTTTGCAACAAACAAACACATTTTTAAACTCATCAGATTTTAATAATCCGTTGCCGCACATACATACATACATACATACAATCAATTTTTGAATTAGCCGAAAACAAGTAAAGCCATACATTAAACTATTCCCATCAAATGTGTTCAGGAAGTAGCTGAATATGGGCTATTATAAAACATTTATGATGCGAATCGTGCACATGTACAATGTACATTTGATACTACGACCGCTTCAAATGGACAAGCAATTTTCATGGAATGAATGAGACTTAATAAAACGATGAATCACGTGTGAGGCATTCTTATAAATAACATTTTCAGTTGCGGACTGTAGCTGAAAATTTTCATAAAATCCGATTTTCCCGACCTGCCTTAATCTGAGTCACCTACTGTTAGGGGACTCAACTTGACATTGTCTTTTTTTATACACATTCGTGTAATAAATTTCAGTTAACCAGAGGATATATCCTACATGTGTTTTGCGGAGGATGTAGCTCTTCGCACCGAAATTTAACATTTCCTGTTTTCTTAATACGACAGCACCGCATTTTCCAATACTTTTTTAATCTACCGTAAATTTTTCGGCGTAGACTCGGAATGTTTAAGATTTTTCGGCAGCGTTTTGCCTTGAAGTTATTTATACTTAACTGAAGCATCCCAGTTGTTAAGAAAACATCCTCAATTTATTTCACGTACATTGATTATTCTTCATATGTGCAATATTTCTATATTTAAAACCGTTGCAAAAACTATAAGAAACTAGAATAGAATTTCGGATCAAACCGCAAAAGCAATCAAGTGTAGTTTTCATTTTAATAATAATATGAGTAATGAATAATGAATAAATACATGAGTATCTTGCATCTTCAGAGGTTGTTGCTCAAAAGCTTACAACACAATCATGCTGTTTCTGTGGAATAACTCAAATTGAGATGATAATAATCAGTGGCAGTTGATTTATACGCGTTGCAGTGCTGCCGACAAAGTATGTAATCAAACTGATCAAACTGAATTATCAAAAATCAAATATATGCTAAATAATTGGTACGCAAAAAACTGCACGCGAAGTGAAACCACGTAAACCACGGTCGACCCAAAGAATAACCAGCCAATTATTATTTAATAGGGACACACTGGAGCTTTATGCGCTCCTTCGTACACCCGCGCGACTCTCCGCTTCTCCCTCGCCCTGTTAAACCAGACCCATGCTGAAAGTGGAAGTTTCGCTGCATGTTGTAAAGCGCCAACCGCGCTATTGGGTAGTAAAGTAATATCGGTTGTTTGCCCATTTCGATTTTTTAGGTGGTTTTCTTGTTTTGATGAGTTAAACTTGAAAACAATAATTATATGCTGCTTGTAACAAACCCTGTCGCGTGTATTACTGAACAAGCAAAGCTGAACCTTGAAGCAACAACTTTTTGTGTGATTTTTAATCTTAGTTTTATTTATTTTTTGCAAATTTTCGATTGAATTTACGTCTTCACATTCTGATAGTGTTTGGACAAGTGCATTTTGATTTGCCGCCTCAAACTCTCCCGACGATTCTGTTTGGATAAGCGAGTTATGAAATAAACTCGGTTAGAACTACACCCTGGATGCCAAATTCTAAAAGTGTGTTATTGTTCTGGACGGTCTACGGATAAACACAGCAGATGAATCCGTGCCAAAAATGCCTTAGAGTATAAACAATTCCGATAGAATCATTTGTAAAAAATATTATGTGCATGGTTCACTGAATATAATTGATTTGGAATAAAGTTATTTTCGGTTTAAATGTGAAACGAATGAAACTCATTTTATTGCTGGCGACTGTATTGGAGTAAGAAAACCAGTTAGGTTCGCAAAGAGAGAAATGCATTAGAAAATCGCGGTTAAAAATGTTGACTGGGAAAACGATCTGGATGTGAATCGCTTTTGCAATAGAAATCTGCGAGAAGTGATTCACATGAACGTAGATGAAATATTAATGCATGTGGATGAAGACATGTCAGCTACGTAATCATTTCTGGGGAGTTTCTAAAAGTACGGTGCATGTGTTCTATAAAACAAACACTAAATTTTAATTAAATCTGGGAAAGAGTCTTTTCAATTAAATTTTTTTGAGTGAAAGCACAGTTTCTCCAATGGGAGCTTATTTCAAATTAGAAAGCTCTAAAGCTGAACGTGTGAAACAATGGATCTAGATTGCGGTTCTAATTAAAAATTAACATTTTCGAGAATAAAGATGTATGAAGACAGAAGAAATATGAAGGCAAGTCGAGTAATAATTGCAAGTTACAGATTTATTTAAAGATAGTGTCTAAAATTCTTTGGTACTCTCGAAGCCAATTGCTTCTCAAAAACCAAGGATTACAATTGAATTAAATTTAAGAATGTTTTACTAAGTAATCACATTTTACCAATGGAGCTTCTCTTATTGGAAATATGATGCATAAAACAGCGAACCTCTAATGTAGTCTGATGGATTTTAATAAATTCTTGAAGCAAAATTAAGCAGCTTCTGAGTTATAGCTGATATCTCCAAATAAATCAAATCAATGAACCTGATCTTATCGATTATTCAATTCATGTAGATGCAGCAGCAGATATAATATAAATGGCTTAAGAACAAATAATGCAATTTAACAATGAAAAAGTTACAAAACCGAATAATCTCTACCCATGTTTGGAGTGACGGGATTTGCAAGTAATAAAATGATACAATGAACAATAATCTTCAAAGCGCACGATTTTTAAATAGATAGGAGATGTATTGAAAAATATCCTGACACCCACATGGGCGCTTTATTTTTATTCACCACTTTGCAACGTCTTTGGCATGGATGTTTCAAAGAAAACATTGATATTTTATTAGATGTAGATGAATATATTACATTTCGAAAAAAACTGTATTTGTACCATATTGTTCCCGACATAACAAATGACGCGGCTGTGGCTACTAAAAATAAATCAGCAAAATAAAGTCTACTCAGGAAAAATGATCGTATGCAAAAATAGAAAATGCATCAGATATTTTATTTTATTATTTGTGAATATCTGCAGGAATGTTGAAGGAAAAGTGTTCATGATTACTATATAGGGTCGTCCAAATTTAATATAAGACACTTTAAGTGAATAGGTATTCTAAATTTGAAACAATTACGAAAATATTATATGCACTATAGATCAAAAGTGTCGCCTGGCGGAGGTAGCGACTGTTGGAAGTGCATTCCTTCACCCAGTATTTTTTTTCAATTTGTTAAGAAGGTAAGTAAGGTAAGAGGATGAGACTCGGTATGTATATTGAGTCTTACAAGCTTATTAAACCTGTAAACAACCCATTTATGATGAATACTTGGGACATTTTCACTGGTAGAATATATTTAGAAAGTAACTTTGAGGCACCGGAAACTACTTAGTTTTGAACAAAACAGTACGTCTTAAGACTTTTGGAAAAAAGCCAATAGTTTTTTAGTGATTGATCAAATTTCCAACATACGTGCATTACAAAATCGCCCATTTCTCAACATGATTTATGCTTGAACCTTGCTCGTTCCAAGCAGACTTGATATACTAATATTTGTTTGGGGGATTCTAGAACGCAATTTTATTGAACGCACGATCTACCACCAAATTCTTAATTAATAAAAATAGGCTTAATTCAGAAGAATTTTTTAACGTTTTGTAAGATTTGTTAAATTAAATAGCCAGTAACTCTGCTGACCATAATGTGTAAGACATTTTCGATTTGTTTTCGAGCAAATAATATTCCCTAAAGTTTCGCGCGATTTAGATAAAGACGCACAGATCGAAATTTTGTTGGAAGGTATTTTCTCTCATTTGCTAATCGGAAATTGTTTTGTAGTGATTTGATTATTTGCAAACATAATTTTTTTTAAATTCTAGTTTATCTGCAAAAAATTAATTCTGGGAAGAAAAAAATAGTGTTTCGGACTACAGAAGGCTGACACGTAGAGGAACCACAATTTGTTTTAAGAAATCTCAATTAATTAAGAATTTGCTTTAAGGTCTTTTTTAATTTCCCGGAAATTATCTTTACTGCGATGCAAAAATCAATACACCTGCAGTGAGTGTGATTTGCAACTGCTCCATCTACATATAAACTTTGTCAAATACATATTTAAATTAAAGCTGGAATTTAAAAGAATAAATAAGAAGAATACAAATTGAATCAAAATTATGAGTTCCATTTTTTCACATTTCTTAAATTTCGCAATATGCCTTTTCCAATAACGTTTTTGTTTCACTCCTAATTTTTTATTAAACATTTTTATTAATATATTTTTTTGAAAATATAGGGAAAACTAGGGATTTTTTAAGTGACCATCTACGAATTTTAATTTTACCGATCTTAAATCACTGGCAACGTGTGGTTCTACAATAGATGGTAAATGATTGAAGTGTCCGATATTTTACAGGGCTTTTCAGGAAGTTCAAAAAATAACTTAAATTTTTGCTTTTTCCAAATAACTTTTTATATATCTGACCGATTTAATATTTCTAAATAAAAAATAAAAATAARTACATCTATATGGACTTTTTACCTTAAAAATGTGAAGAATCGCCCTGTACAATATCGAATCGAATTAGTATTAGTTATTAATCTTGCCCAAAGCCAAAAATGAAAATATATTACTATTATCCTTGTGTATTTTAGAAAATGTTCGTCCTTATAGACAAAGACAAAATATTAAAACTTATAGACAAAGGTTGCAGCAACGGCAAAACATTAAAATACGGAAAAATTGCCAAATTGAATGGAGAATTGAAATATTTCTGGCAAACCACTCACATTTCTGAATGGTAAAAGTTTGCCTGATTTCCGAAAAAAAACCTGTACGGTTTAAAATCGACTACACTATGTGAGTTATCCTAAGTAAGATCAGGTAAAAATATGCATAAAGTTTCATAAAAATCATAGAAGTTGTGTGGGAAAAACGAAGCATAAACACAAAATAAGATGCTCCATCAATGCGACATTCGTATAAACACTAGTAGAAACTTCTCGACGTGTCTATCGGTGGTTGAATAAGCCAATGATTAATAGATTATTGAAAGTTTTATAGCATAATTCAAGAAAGTCAAAGAGAAAGTAATAATATACTACCATTTCTCTTTAACTTGGCCCACGATATGTTAATACAGACTTTTTAAACCTTCATCTAGTTAAAATTGTCCTTTATTCACTTCAATCAGTTTTAAAGACATTGCCAGAATTTTCCACTATATTACTTAAACATCTCCTTTCACCCCATACACTGCACATGTGGAACAAGTATTGAAGTTTTAAAACAGGAATTTATGTGGACAGTTCAATATCTCAATTTTGTATATATGCGTGCTTATTAAAATGAAACGAGATCAAGGCAAGTTTACCATATACGAACTGTGGCCAGCAGGAAAAAATTACGACTACCCTGAAAATTCCATAAATTTGAACGTTCATCTGATATTCGTGTGAGGATGGATCCGAAAGTGTTCTTCATTCACTTCAAATTCGAGGGCTTAAAAAATACCTGTTTTGTGGTCGATACCTTCATTTACGATTAAATTAGGTTTTTGATAATCGCAACATTTAATTTTGTGTTTATTTTGAATTTTTTAATCGCTGATTTGTCGGTCACATAAAAACAATAAGTTCATGTTAGTTAAACAAAGTGTTGAAAGATGAGAGAATACGGCATTTATCCAAGAATCAACAAACAGAAATAGTGGAATTGCTCATTAAGCTCATCTAACCATTGGTAAGATATGGAAACTCGCCTAATACGCGATCGGCAGTTAAAAAGATAGGAAATGAGCAATTAAGGCACAATAAAAAAAAGCAATTAACTCACAGTTCCGGAATAAATACGATTATACGATTTGCTACTTTGTCGAGAAAATCGTCACAAATCAACCCAATAAGTAGCTGGAGAACAATCAATGGATCAATCGTTCATCAAAACGTTATGATCTAAAATATTTACAAAAGAACAACGTGTTTCTTACACGGTACATTTTGGTTCAGGAACGTATTTAAGATGATCTCGGTCACAAATTAAAATTTTACGAAGATCACAGTTATTTTGAATGACATTTCATTTTGAAAAAAATAAATGTGTCCCAACTAAAGATGCAAGGCACATCTAGTCTCAAATTCTTTAGTGTTCTTTAATAATAGAGACCACACTAAATGGTTATCTTTGATAGCGGGTGAATTTCATCAATTACTTAAAACAAATGTTTGTATTCCAATCAATTGAACGGTTCTAAAGTTTTGTTTCATTACGCGAACCAGTTAAGTACCATATCTAAATTAAAATAAACCCACTGACCGACGAGCCAACCATGGCGCTTCCTTAAATGGTCACCCGTCGAGTACCTTGAGTGGGTTCCACACCTGTTACGTCACGATGTGTAACTGCTAAAACACGTTTGTCGAAATTCTGAATTTCTGCTGCAATAGCCATAAGTGGACACAAGCTTCAATACGTTCAGTTTTTCAATAAGGAAATACTACCAACGTTTTTCCATGGTGAACTTTCAATATTGGAATTATGTATCTACTCACAAAACATTTCTCAAAACTTGCTGGCGCATGCATACGATATTTGAAGCATCATGCAACATAATTAGATGCATGGCATTAAAAATGTCTCATTTACCGCTAGGGTAAACTATTAACTTTATGCAAGAAATTATAAAGTATATAAACAAGCGAAAATATTTAATTTTTGAATCCAAATTATTGGCTAACCATTTGTTACTCTGATCAGGCATGTAGACTATTTATAACTTCAAAATATATAATCTTAAGTCCGTTGTAAATTATAAATTTTATACGTTCAGTAAATAATAAAAATAAGTGAAACGAGCGTCTGGAAATGCCCAGTAACGTTCAGTGCCAGAAGCTCCAATTTTCATCAATACTAGTCTAAATGTTAGAAAACATTCTGACAATTTTGCACAGCTGACCTTTAAATCAAGCAGAATCCAGAAAATTCACTTAACTCGAGTAAACAAAGAGATACAGAGGGATTCAGTCAGAATGAGCAATATTCAAACTGGAAATACTACATATGGAAGTAGATATTGGGGTTTCAAATCGTGTGAGAACGGACCCAATAAATTTGGTATTTGTTAAGAATTGATGGTTTTCTGTGATTTTGATACGAGACAGACAAATTTGATGCTGAATTAGTGGCAGTTTCTATAGAGGGTTTTATGATAAGAATGAGGAAAACAAAAAAAGCTTTCCCAACAACTTTTTCACAAAGAACTCGATTAGCTGAAAAATCTTCAAAAAAGTGCCCGTTTGATTACACCTATTTGAAAAAAAACGTTACAAGCATTTAATTAACAACTTTTAGTAGCATACTTTTAATAAATTCTTGTTTTTACTAAAACAGACCAAGCACTGTTATGAAAAGGAAAAAATGTAATAAAAGTGAAACAGAATAAATTGCCAGCAATGTTATTACTTTATATAGAGTGACCCTGCATCTAGAAAATTTAATACCCGTAAAATCGTTTTAATTCGTCGCTCATGTTTCGTAAGTTGGCGTCTAGAACGGATCTATTTTCGGCCTGATATGTTCTCATGTCTACCGAAATAACTCTGAACAGCAAAGTTATGTCGGGTTGAAATTTCATTAGCCGTACTTCACATACACATTATATCGATTCGAAAATAAAAAAGTTCGATGGATCTATAAATATTTCATTATTTCATGCTCGCTTGGCCCGGATTTTTTTTTTATTCGAAAGCAGTACTAAATTTATGTGGCCATGGAAATAGGCCTGTGTTTATGCCATTTATGTGTGTGGTCATAATTTCTCTGGTTCTCGATATACGTCTGTTCTGCTTCATTTTATTCTTTTCAGTTTTTCGGTTCCATTGTTTTCCAGGGTGGATTACAACTTTATGAATTAGGGATCACTTATCCCAACGCCCAGTAAACATTTTTTGCTTATTCCTGGGTTTTCAGAGCTTTCAATTTTCCTCGAATTTCTTTGTTCTGTTTAACATAGTTTTGTGTTAATTTTCAAAACTAAACCACCACACGTTTTTCTTCAATCTTTAGTAATTTTTTTTATATTTAATTCATGTTATCAGATATAAGCACGATGTAGTCAGCAAACAGCTATTTATTCAGTCGTCTTAGTTTAGTAGTGGGAAGCATCGAATAAAATAATTCAAATTATTCGATGTTGACAAGAATCGGATCTATTCGACTAAGTTTTGAAAAGATCTCGACTTAAATTAAGACGATAATCGGTTTCATATTCGCGCAGAGTGGCGTTGTTTTAGGACAAGGACATTTTAGGTTTTGAAGAAAACAATTTAAATTGTTCTCTTCTCTAAATCTCGAAACTTAATTTGCATTAAACTAGTTATTTAGATGATCCACACTCTTTCATTGTGTGCCTTACAACTCCGGATCTGCCTAGTCCGTTTTTAAAAACTTTTTAGATAAGAAAAGCTTATTCTTAATAAATACTGGAATAGAGCAAAAAGATTTTTTGAAAATAAACTGAGTTTTAGTCCAGTCCCCAAACCGTCTTCACAAAAATCAAAGAGAATTTGCATTATTATTGATTGATAGTTATGACGTTAAAATATCTTCAGGGAACTAATGAGTTAAAAACAAAATAAGCTTGAACTCTGAACTTGTGTATTGCATAGTAAAATTTCACTAAGGTAGGTTACTTTACGTACGTTGAAACGCTCATCCCTGTGCTTTTATCAACGAAATATATATTAAGAATAAATAAATCCAATTCAATCTTTCCCTACACTATCTCAGTCTGATTTTCATTTTACCCAACACTTAGGGATTATACAGAAACTCTTACAAACCAAAACAAAAAAAAGAACCAGTTACAAATCTGGTTGCCTAATTCTAGACTCTCTATTTAAGTTTTTGCAGTGAAGCTTGAGCAATTGCATGATGTCGCTGTTGTATTCTTCTGGAATTTCCTTCACTTCACATGCCCAGTAATAGATGTCCCAATCATTAGATGGTCCATTGATTAGTCTAGGAAGTTGTAAGAGATCAATAGCAATAGCAGATTGTTGTCTGCTACCACTTACTTGTCATATGTATCAACCTGCTCAGGGGTGAAATGTTCCAGATGTTTAGCCGCAAATGTGCTGAGTAGCAAATCATTTTCAAGCATTCCTCTTTTTCTTGACTGATAAATCAATCTGAAAGTTACGCTTTTACTTTGCTGGACAATTTGGTGGAATTCGTATGAAAATTTTAGGTGTCCGGTTCAGATGTTAATGAACAATGAACACTTTCAGAGAAGTAGGAAGTAGGTTCCTTCTAGGTGTTAGAAATATTTCTAATGGTCAATGCATTTTTGGATATCGAGAAAACATATTTGCAATATATGCTCTGTTCGGTAATTCAGAGAACGAACGAAAGTGTCACAAAAAGTACATGAAATGCAGCAAAGCCCAAGTTGTAATGATATTAATTAAAGCCCTAAAGTTTGGCACTTACCTGGCTTTGCGTTGCTTCAAATCCTCATTTTCTCTAGTTGTGGGTCTTGGTAAGTGTGTGACCGGTTCTTCGGGGGGATGAACGACCATGTCGGACAAACTGCGAGCACAAGCACCCCACTTAAGCCCTCGAGGAACAAATAATACTCTCTACCATAAAACAACACAAGTTCCAAATAATGTTACATAAGTTGTATTTTGTGGTGTCTTACCGCAAAGCTAGAGATGTTAACTGCGTTCATTATTTATAGATTAATTACAGGTGCAATTATTTCCTTTTTTCAAGTTTTAGAAGCTTTTGAGTGAATAGAATTTTCAAAATACAACACTTAACCTATTTTTTCATGTGAAGTCAGAGACAGGTGAAGGCAGAAACGACAAAATGGTTAGTTAAAAAGATGGATTTGCTCAATTTGGCAATCGGGCTTAGAGTCTTAGAACTCCCTATGTAGTTTAATTAAGACTTATTATCCATTACTACTTAATTGAAGTTTTTGTACGAGACCATTTATAATAATATGTAATATGTTTATTTTATTATTATTATTATTGCTTTAAATGCTGCTAGAGGGCATAAGTTTCCAAATACATAAATTGATGTATCTCTATTATAAGTATTTATTAAAAAATCAGTCAATATTTGAGTAGTTTTTCAAACTTAATTAAGTCACATCTTTTTCCTTCCGAATTCTAACACCCTTTATAAGCATTAAAGTGCTTCTGAAGACGCACTAGTTGAGCCAGAAGAACACGAATTAAATTATTAAATTCGCTAAAACCAAAAAATAGGTCAAAGAAAAACGGTAAATTGCTAAATGCCTTAACATCAATTGTACGTTTTTTTTAAATTATACTTTTAGTTCTACGAGGTTAAAACATAAAGTACCATACCAAAAAAACCACAAGTACCATAATATACACTCAGTTGTATTTTCAGTTGTTTTTTATTGGCCCCAAAAAGTATTCAGATTCAGTATCAAGAAAGCATAATAAAGATTATAATAAGGAAACTTTTCATAGAAACCGCAAGGGGCAAACGGATGTTCATGAATATGCATGATAAATCAAAAGTTTTCCAAGACAAGTCAAAGGTGGAACCGCCTTTTGCCCTGTAAAATTTTCTCTTTTAATAATTCTTGTCCATCTAAATATCGTCATATTTACTCGGGTGGAAAATAAGCTAAGGGGTTTTGAGGTATAAAATCGAATCCCGTACATATCAAGAGTACAGTCGTATTTAACTTTGCTTGCCGAAAGTTTATCCCACGAAATGGCTCAACATTTCTGGTAAGGATCGCTACTGTTTCCTGAATTTTGAATATCAGTTGTATTTTGCAGTGCATTTTTGATCATTGCGTCAATTTTTCTGCTGCTAATATCGCAATGCTGCTCGCAAGTTACATTTTCTAGAAACTGGGAAGGAGCTGGAGGCAAACGAAGCGGTCATCCGGTGATTCCAGTTCCAGAAATTTACTTTAAAATAGCTGGAAACAGTATTTGCCAGTATTTGCTGGTAAGTGAGTTAAAAAACACCTATGGATTTGATCTTAAAGTGACTTGAATAACGAGACAAATATCTTGATGTTTAAATAGTAAATGAGCCAAAGTTGAAAAAAGTGTTCTGACAAAAATATGGAGGATGGGAAATTAATCGAAACCTATTAATTAACAGTCGGAATGAGTGTGGATATTAAAGTCAAATTTTATCCATTTCTATTGATCAGAATCGCACATATTGTTATGCATAAAAAGTAGGGTATATGAATTTTAATTTCACCAGGACTTTGCATAGTTTATTTGTAAATATAAAAACTATTTTATTCAGTGCTTTACCTAAGCTTAAATAATTCAAACTTTTGTTTTTATCGGTTTACAGGCAAATAAACCTTCGGCAAGCTCGCCTACCACCATCAAATATTCAATTGACTTTTTATTGTCCTGTTATGTTTCATAACAAACAATTTCTAATCCTCAAATTTGCTGTTAGTTTTTTCGTATAACTTCGTATGATTTCACTGAAAACCTTCATTTATCTTAACTGATAACGAGCTGAAATATGTTTGACAATTTCTCTTTACGGTGACCAACGAAAAAAATCTACTTTGGAGATAATGTAAAATATTAAAATTTTGAAATTTTTGTTAAAATTAAATACAATTTACCAAATTAAAACCATCACGGCTTTTTAAGTTTTCATAAATTTCTCATTTCCAATAATAATAAGTTAATAAATTCTGCTAAGAAATTCGTAAAACCTTAATTGCAACGATTTATCACTTCTAGTGGTTTTCTAAGAAAGGAACTTACAGTTTGTTCTAGTTTCTACTTTCTAATAAATCGTTCTTCTTGATATCTATTTTTTTCTCGACTTTCTCCTATTTATATTATAACTTTAAATAGTCATAGTTCCATTGAAAGATCACTGACTAGTCATAACTTTGAAAATTTGAATCGAAATATTCTATGAGAGCTTTAACTATTTCTTTTTTAGTCGGAAATTAAGCAAATGACTTCATGCGAAACGCGACCGGAAGAAGCAGCTCCAATATTTTCAACGAATTAAGAAAGGCAACAATAATTGTTAATTCAATACAAGGCAATGTAGCTGAAAACCGTAGAAGTAGAATAATATAAAAGTTTCTGTAAAGTTTTGTTTCATTATTACTATTATTTTATTTAAAGTTGTTCTATTTCACTATGCAGAATCTTAGGAAAAAAGGTAAACTAAGGTTTCATTTCGGATAACGTTGGAACTTAAATCAAATCACCTACAAACCTCTGAAAGTCAAGTGAGCCAACTAGTAAGAAATCTACATTTACAAAACCTTTAAAGATTCCCGTTTAGGTACATGTATATATTCTCTTTTTACAAATAATGTCGGTTAATTTTAGTTAGAATTAAAAATGTTTTAAGACTGAGAAAGAAATATTAAATATTTGAAGCAATTAGAAAGTTGTTTTTGTGAGCTTTATTAAATAACGCATCCGCAGACAGTGATTTATTAGGTATTTTTATCTCCTTCAAATCAACTGGTGCTCAAAAATGCTAGGCACTAACTTGCAAAACATTGCAAGTTATTTAGCAGAAATGTTTTAAAACTTTAGTAATCCGTAATATTTATAGTTAGATAAAATGTTTTATTAGCGATTTCCAGTTTGAAACTTAAAATGTTTTATAAAAATAGCAAAAAATAATTTGAAACACGCATCTTAAAAATGAAATCTAATTTAAATAAAAGACTCCCTTAAAGTGTTAAAATTACCGTGTTTCTTAAAATACGTGAAATTACATTCAGCCGCTTTTTCACTCTCCCCTCTAAATTTTGTATGGCTTTACCTTTCGGTATCTGTATTTATAGAATGGATTTGGGGGATAAAATCTTGAGCCTCAGTTAGTTTCAAAAATATTATATTTTTATACTACAGAGTTGGCGTTCTAGTTATTTTTGGTTTCGATTCAAACGCGCAACTGCATTTCCTTTCGCCACAAATTTTGCATCCGCTTCCAGTTCTACCACCTAAAATAGGTAAGCGATGGTCAAATAGTTTCAGCCATGCCTTCAGAAGTGTACATCTACTAAAAAGGCTAAACAAAAAATGTGTATGCGTAAAATATGGCCACCAATCTTAAAAACCGTGCTCTATTAATGGTTTAGGCAAACCATCCTATGGAAGTGAATTTGTCTAGTTTTCATAAAGATCTGCGGATTAATAAAATTAAAAGGTTCCTTAGTGCCGGGCATCGAAATGAAACAGTGCGATTTCGCAAAAATTTTCAAACAAACCGCTATTGTCGTTATTTGCAACTAACTGCTCAGTAGAGATAGGATGAAGCAAAATTCCCTTAGATGTAGCTGCTTGCAAATCAGACTCAATGGAAGTTGCCTCAGATCCAATTTTCTTCTTGTCCTTTACATACTGACTTAACATAGAATGCTTGTTTAAAATGCTTATATTATAAACTTTACGTTAACTTCAACTTACCTAGATTGGGATTCCATGTTCTTACCCTTGGTAATATTCACGTTAATATCTGAATCGCCAATGTCTTTCCTAATAGCTTCGTAGCAGCCACAGTAATATCTGTTTTGCCCTGGCGTGCATTTGCTGCAGGAACACTGAACATTTGGGCCTAAAGTTTAAAAAATGTATAATTTTTTGCATACCAAAACGTAAAAAATACCATTTTGCAATCGCTGACAATTTTCCATATAACATATAGGATTTGGCGGATACCGCCCACCTCCCGCGTTGAATGTTTTATTCTTAACAGATTTGGTTGCAACATTTTGCGAACAAGTTGCGTACCTACAATTAAATAATAACTAATTTTTTCGGTCAGTTTCTAGATACTCACCTTCTAGGTTTGGCCGTTTCAAAAATACCTCTATTCGAGGATGGTTTATGAGAAAATTGCTTTGTTTCTTCGCTGAACGATCGAGCAGAATTTGGGGGATCCTTGCTCAACGCAAAGTGTGAAAAGCTATTATCTAAGATTAAATATAATTTGTGTGTTCAGTTGCCTGTGTCCAATTCGTCCAATGCTTACCTTCAGCCTGATATTCTTGCAATAACGTTTCCCCGGATGGCAACTGCGTAATAAAATCATCTTGATCCAGCTCTACTTCTAACAGGTCAACCTCTTCTTTGCTCTCATCGTCATCCTCTCGGATGGTAGGATCACTTCTACCAAATAAACGGGCTTGGAGGATGAAATCCAATTGCTTCTTGATGTTTTCGTTAGTTGTTATCTGCAATTGAGAATTCTCTTTTATTTATTCCGGCTGTTTTCCTATAAAAGTCGCAAGTAAATAAGTTTCCCAGAAATAATCAGAAGTTTGTCAGATCGCAATGAGAAACAAAGTGCTCTGCAAAAGTGATGGAAATGTAGATTTAGAARGTAGAAATGCGCCTTTTAAATTAGAAMTGCTGATATGTAYAGGGTTATTRATTGAACTYTGGTCACCCCGTTTTTGCATCTAATTTGAAATTTAGACAAAAATGTTATATTCWAAAGTTGTAGATATTAACGTCTAGTTTATTTTAAGATAGTAGCAATTGATACAGGGTGTCTSAAATTCAAGTGGCAAGCRAAACTTACCCTTTTTAAATTAAATGTACTTTTTATTGCATTTTTGAGCTATCTGTAAAATTCTAGGCCTATTCGATATAAATGCAAACTAACATTATGTAATTATGTAGCAAGGTAATTTACGAACCTAAATGCATTTSATTATTGARAATTATTAAAAGTCTGAGCTGAAATATTTATGGTTYCTTTATTTATAATAAAGACAAKAATTTCGTCGACATTAATGATCCGAATCAGAAATCATGTTTATTTATAATAATTGTAGTTTTTTCAATGTAAAATAAATCGGAATTAAAATTWRTAGATGAAATTTRAAGTTCTACCTGCTAAAGTAGTGCTAAATTCTAGGACATTGRTGTGTGGGACAATTAAAACTACTTCGCTTTTYCAAAGAAAATAAKTAAAGTTTTTAGAGGTATTTTGCAYTTTAATCAACTCTTCCCACTTAAGGCAAATTTTTCTCTGTTTAACTTCAATTTTTCATACAGTGAATGAATCCGGAATTTTCGAATTGTTGATGAWTTCTCAATACTAAAACCTGAAGTGAGTGAAATGACGATGCGTCAATTGGTATAATTTCCCAAAACATTAATGAATTTGCGGTGGAAATTGCAAACATGACAGTGTAATTCTGTTCTAAACCAAATACTGTTTAGGATTTTTGGGAAAAGTCAAGTTTTAAAGTGTTTTAAATTTTTCTAACGTAGAACAAACGTAAAATTAAAATAATAAATAAAAAGTAATTGATTTCTAGTTTTCTTGGTAAAAGTGATAGTATTATTAGGAACAATTCTCATCTTTCTAAGAATTGTAGGTAGTAAGTAAAATGTAGAAGTAAATGAATAAATCTTTCTCTAATTAATCCACTTTTTTAAACCGCAAGCAAAATTAGATTTCGCTCAAATTTTGGTCAAAATTAAGTAAACTTTTGAATTGGTTAAATCGATTACCGTTGAAATGTTTATTAAAAGTTGAATTTTCATTGCAAGAATTGATAATTTTGCCTGAATGCGTATTGCCTCTTTGCATTGCAAGTTCTTTTGGCTTTCAGTGTAAATTCGTACAAATTTATGCGAGTTTTGTGGTATTGTTAACAAATAATTTGAGAATCGATACCTTTTTTCTGTAGGAAATGAAGATTATATGTATATATTTCGACAATGCTTCAAAATGTTGATAAATCCGTTTCTACCATATTATTGAGCTATTTTTTATAAACTCTGGATTTTTGCAAGGCAAAAAAACTGGAATTTAAATTGCAAACTGTCTAAAGTTTTGATGCCAAAACTGATGAAATTTTCGACTTATATTGCCTTTGAAACTGATGAGAATTTCCGGTTATGTCTGCTGGAGTAAAATTACGCCACGTAATGATAGTTTTACGAAAACTTTCGGAAATATTAGTGATCTTGTGAAAATAATTATCTTGCAAATGAGAACGCAAATAAATACTTTTTCTCCAACTTAATCTTTTTGTTGAAGGAAACAAGGGACAGTTTTGTCTACAAAATAAATACCTTTCCAACTATCCAATCAGAAGATTCTTATTAATTTAACTCTTATCCTGATACATACCTGAATAAGTTTTATTATAATTTTATCAAAGTGTTGATTCAAAGCCTCATCAACAATTTCGCTTCTTTCAAACAAACTGAACATCACTCCGTTGATGTATGGAAGATAGGTTTCATTTTCGCATTCTAAAAATTTTCTTAAAAGACCAACGATTTTTATGGGGTCTTTGGTTGATCTCTCCTTTGCTTCTGTTACCTTTAAATTTACAATAACGTAACTTAACTCAATTTAATATAAAATCACTTTAAGAATGTGGAAGTTCTCAGTATTTTTTTATAATAACTTTTTGAAGCTACTGCTTAATTTGTTCTATTTATTAGTTGTTTATCAGTTGATCGTTTGGAAAAACGAATGGAACAATAACAGTTAGAAAAATTCAAAACTTAGCTTTTAATTGAAGAGCGGGTACCCACCAGACATAAGTTCATTAGCAAAGCGGAGCAATACTCCAAACAATACTTGGACAATTTTTCGTAAAAGTCATCCATATAGTCCACTATGACTTCGAAAAGCCCTTCGTTCACCATTTGAATTCTGCATTGTTTCCTTATCGACAGTTTTTGTACACTAGCAACCTAAAACGGAAAAATTCCTCATGAGGTTCAACAATAATTACAAAGTTTCCACTTTTGGCCAACTTACCAACATGTTTCTAATCACGGCACCGGACACGCTTTTTACATCTTTAACTTTCTTTATGAGAACTCGTTTCAATAATCTTTCATCCAATGTGAGGTAATCTCTTCCAAGTCTTAGCGATGCCAGGGCGTTTATCAATCTACAGGCAGACTCCTACATTCAATGAAATGTTTCAATTTATATGATAATGTAAAGATTTGGAACCGATTTGAGTTGGAGCAAATTTTTTAAAAACCTATCATTTTGTTTTTCGTAAAAGGTCTCGAACTGTGTGTTCGGCAGGTTCATTTAGTTTTGGCTGTAGGTTTTTTGGCAGTAAATTTCCTTATTTAGAATCCCGAATTCACCATATTTTCCTTGTCCTTTGCAGTTCAACAGTTATATGGAAAGAACCAACGGTTTTTATTATTGATAAATTAAAATGTAAACTTTTGGAATAAGAACACAGCTTCCAAGGATTTAAAAAAAACACCGCTAAACCTAAAATTCAGTTGCTCCAACCCAACCAACCTCACAGCATAAATAATATAATAAATATTAGAAGTGTTATATACTTGAACATAATGATCCATGTCGTATCCCAGCAGCAATCTTTCAGGTATACTAATATTGGCACGTAATTCTAACACATCGTGGTTTGCATAAGATTCCATAACTTTTTCCCTTGTCGGTCCATTGTTTTTGGTAATTCTCTGGAAAGGTGGCGAGATATTAAAAAACTATTTAAAGCCGGTTGCCTCAAAGTACCCATCTAAGAGCCTGTAGAATTCGAATCCTTTTCTCATTTTCGCTATACATGAGGTCTGCTTTCAGTTTAGCATAGTTGATATAAACAGAATTTTGATGCCTACGGATCAAGTCAATAGATGAGGACCATCGCTACCTGAGTGTCTTGTTTACCTCATGTTAACCGACTCGGGCCTGGATAATTCTCCTTCTCCAGCTCCACAGTTGGAAGGCGATTTAATCGCCTCATTTAGCACGTTGCCTACAATCTTTTCCACATCAACTTTATTTAGTGGTTGTTCTTTTGGCTCGATTTCCGCAGTTTGGCAGCTAAAAATTATGAATCAGGATACTTGAAAACGCATAGAATTTTAATTAAATGACTTGCCGTTCCAACTCAAAAATTCTTTCAAAAACCGTTTCCAAAACGTAGCGCACAGTTTCGGGAGTAAGGGGCGATGGAAGTGGAGTAATGGAACCTAAACTCTCCAAATTCAAGTTCAGGAAGATGTCTTGAGGTTGAGCATTTTCAGTTGGTTTAATGGATCTAGACATTTAGAATTTAACGGGGTAAACTTGCTTTATATTTTATTACACCGTACTTGATAATGGTTGCGTCATCATTCTTAATCTCTTTCATTTCTTCTGGATGAATCACTTCAAGCTCATGGTCATTTAGTAATACATGCTGGTTATCATTTGGCTGTTCTTCAGATGTTCCACTTTCAAACAAAGTTGGGTAAATCTGCTTGCATTGTTCTAAAACCGTTCCAATGTTCCTGGTTTGGCCGATTATGTTCATTTGCAGGGCTGTGGTCAACTCACTTGTAACCGCTACAAGATCCTAAATTTACCTTGTGATTAATGTGAGCTTTCAATCGATACCTATTAATTTATGATGTTCATTTTGTAGCTGATCAAATTTGGACTTTAAATGCTTGACTTCATATCGGGAAGTTTCACCAGTCGCTTTTATTCCCTGTTCCTCATTTCTGATTTTTTCGTTATTATTTACAGATCTGAAAAACATTATCCGGAAATTCAAGCGGCCGATTAATTGACGTACTTGGTCCTACCGTAGTTCAGTATAAAATTGGCTTTCCTGACAATGATCGCACACATAAAATATATGAGTATCGTTCGGTTTAATTTGAAAAGTTTCTCCCTGAAAAGTTCCTTCTAACCAGTGGTTTCTACACCTGGCACTCGGTTTAGTATCAGTCTGATTCGCTTGGCTTTTCGAACAGTTACATCTAGCTAAGAGAATTGAGGCGCTTGGAAGCTTAGCGATGTCAGCTTTTTTTATTCCCCATTCCCCCATGAGGGTGCTAGCGGTTTTTGGAAATTTTTGATGTTCCAGGAACTAAAACATCAGCTCTTGAGTTAGAGGAAATTGAAAATGAAATTCGGAAAGCTAAAGATACGAATTCGTTTTTAATTTTACGCTTTAAACATAAGTATGAAGAAAATCTTCCGGTTCAAATGTGATTCGATTAATAAAAAATTCAAATTATTGGCTACGATCAGAGAGGAGTCAGGTATTTAAAGGAAAAATTATTAATAACGCTTTAAACCAGAGCCAGTAAAATTATATTGGTGTTTTTTTTCAAATTCCACTAATCCTTAAGTAAGATGGAAAAATACAATTAAGTATTACAATTTATTTAATTTAGGGGGCGAAAATATGTACATTAAAATTGTGAGTTCACATGGGATGGCATAGTGCTTAGATTACGTTTTACAACAAAAAGCAATTTAGAAAACGGTGATTCTAAATTAGAATTCACATAGCAAATTAGTGATCATATAATCATCATTTTAAGGTAGAAACATTTTATTTTCATTTCAGTCCGTAGAGAACAATATTTAGATCATTATAAAATAGCATTTGAAATTCAATTATGCCAGTGATCTGTTTTAAACATTTTTACCATGTTTCTAGAATTCAAAAGCTTTGTTTCAGTTTTATCATGAAGAATAAAATTGATTTTAGAAAAGACAAACAGTTAGTTTCAATTAATCTTAAATTCATTATAAGGAAAAAAGTGTTAATTGAAATACGCATAAGGTGACGAAAACCCGAAAAATTTTGATTATTTGAAAAGCAAGATTTAATATTTTTAAATTTTAATTCAAAAAATGTATCTCGCTTCAATTAATAATACATTTCCACTGATTATTTATTCAGTTCTGAGATGAATAACATTAAAATTCCAAAAGAAGAAATTCATTGATTCTAATTAATGTAAATTACAGTTAAATTTTAAAAAAATCAACTAAATAAAAACTTGGCAACGGAACTGAAAATTAATTAATTACCAATTATTCCAGAATTTTGATATTAAATTGATATAATTTTGAAAATAATTCACATGTGATCAAATAAATGAAATTATTACTTATGATCCCAACTTATAAAAACAGAAGTTTTGCATTCAATTAATACTCGAAGGTTAATTAAATCGCATTCAGTAAAAACATTTAATTGAAACCATTGAATGAAAGTTAAGATCCAAATAAAAAAATGAAAGGAGAAAAAAATATGAACACAGTAAAAAGTGAAATTTGATTTTAATTGCCGCAGTTAATTTAATGCTTCGAAAAAATCGTTTAAATTATTTTATATACAGTGTGTGTTAGTATGAAATAGTTTCATTGCGTCTAAACGGTTAGAGTGAGGGAAGAAATTAAAATACCGTGCTTCCTACATAACATAAAAACATAATGTTGACGCATATTCATAAAAAAAAACCTTTAAAAGGCACTACCGTCAACAAGTTTGGATTTTTTATAGCGTCCGCCAATTTTTATTTCGTTTCTAAATTCTCTATTAAATTTTCAATATCATTTTATACCTGGACCTGGATTTTTCTTGGCGTTCTTTGCAATAGGTAAATCAAAAATGTATTTCTCAGAAATGGTAAAACTTGCCAACCTTCTTTTCTCTTTAGATTTTAGAGAAAAATTTAGATTTCAAATCAATAGAGATCAAAATATTTCTAATTAGTTTTTTATGGACACATTAGATCTTTCTATTTTCATTTATTTGACATTTAATATGGCATACATATAAGTATAGGTATAAGTATGAAAAGATACGAAGTATACGACGAAAAATAAATTAAAGAAAAAAAAGCTAATTTTCAAAAAAAATTGGTTTAGTCATTTGAAATATGTGAAATCTGTAATTCTTGCAGATGCAGAACACAAAGTTAGAAACACGGTATTTTTTTTGCCTCAATCTTATTTAGACACAAGAAAACTGTTTCAAAAATAAACCTCTGAGACATGATGACAAAAATGCTCATGAACTATCGACAATTATGACAAAAACATTTTTTACTTATATGTTTTTCATTTAGGTTGAACAAAAATACAAATGAATAATTAATTAAAACTGATGTAATTAACTGAATCAACTGTGTAGATCACAATAAAGTGAAAAAAATTGAAAGAACCGCAGGAAGAAGCAAAAAATAGTTTAGAATGGCAACATTAAGTCATTTTTTTTTAACCAATCTGCTGTTACGCAAGCTGATAAAGCACAATAAACAAAAATAGTGAAATGGTAAGCAAGCTCAATTAATTCTCATAAACGGCAGCTAAAAGCTGCGTTGCACACCCGTTGTGCGATATAAATTTAATGAGTTATTTTATTTTCAAATTGAGCGCTCAATGGCGCAGTGTCTTCGAACAAATTCATAATTTTCATTATAGTAAGGTTTTAGTCGGAATTGTTATCTTTGTAAAATAAACGATTGGCGCACATCTTCAACTTTGCAAACTTAACTGCATCAAGTAATTGGTGGAAAAAATACCCAAAAAGCAGACATTTACGCACAAGTAAGTGTTTCAGATCTTACCAGAAAGAGCGTTTTGAAAATTCCCAGAGCATTAGCTTCCCTAAAACAAATTCAAATGAAAATTTGGATTTCTTCTAAAAACTTACTTACCTACTGTATTAAACTCGACTTTTTATTGTCCATGAACACTTATGATTTCCGTTGGTGAATGAGGAACGTAAAATGGAAGACAGGGTTGAGCATTTTCTGCTCGTGAAGAACGCGAAATTTGAACTGATATTAAAATCAGAATTTGACAGTGCAAATCGATATGGAACTTCAAATTTGCATGTCAGATGGACGAAACCTAGATTGCAAATTCCAGTGTTTCTTCATAAAGGCCTATTATACTCGCTGGTAGATCAGAGAGGGTGATTCAACTAGGACTAGGTACATTTGGTGATAATATTCAACTCAATAAATCCAGCCAAATAAAAAAATTCCAAACATTATTTTGCCTAATTTTATATTGAACAGCTTGAAGTTTTTCGATTCTATTCTATTGGTAAACTTGCTTACTGCTTCCGCTTCCAAAATGAAGCTTGTTTAAGCTTCGAGAATCTAAGAGTGTTAGCTCAGAACCCCTCCAAATTTTTGAGGTGCTTTGACAGGAGTATGCATCTACTCTCTAAGCTAATTGGTTCGTTCTTTGACACAAACCTTCTGTCATTTCCCGGAGTATGTGTCAAATTAAATCCAGACGAAGAGTAAGAGCGCGTAAAGTGTGAAGCAACCGATAAATGCGGCCCAAAGCTTGATGTTAACTGATCTTTGAAAATCCAAGCAATTTCATAGAGAACACCATAAACTTGAAGTTCTCATTTGTGTCATTGCTTGCTTGAAAAACTATATTATGGCCGTTTTCTCATATAGAAGGAGTTTTATATGATGTAGCGTGTCTTCTGGATGCGACCTACTTACTCAACCTTCTATGGCGGTTATGCCTGTATAATTTGTGGAAGTTTTAGCACACATATTTTTCCTTAAATCAACACTTGCGTATCTAAGGACGCATATTTTTCAGTTTGAGTGATTGAGGACATTGAGGATTCCCGGTTGAAAGTCCAACATTCCTGTCTGAGCTCAGCTTGTACAAATAATACAAATAGAAACTTTGCTATGTTGGGTAATGTTGGGCATTTTCAGCTATCGTCCACCATAATGCAAATACTCCTTATGGAAAACTTTGGAATATTTCAAATCAGTTTAATTCTAAGTGGTCACGACATCGCTACATCCCGTACCTGTTGTTTAAAGCCTTGTGATTAATCCAGTTTTTTTCTGTGTCGTTCCCATTTATTTCCTTTAATAATTTTAGGCCATGACAACAGCATGGAAATGCGAATCAGAACACATTTTAAGCAGCAAAATATTATTAGGTTTGTTGGACGTAAACTATTTATTTAAGTGAATCCTCAGCTATAGCTTAAGAAAATAATCAAATAGTTTCCTTGTTTTGGATTTCTGATTTCCTCATCACTATTTCACTTGTAATTTTCTGTGGACATTTCTCTACTTGTGCAAAAAAGTCGCACGGCCATGAAGCTTCTTAATTAAATAATTTTTTTTCTCGGCAGTTTTTTCTTTTTGCCATTTGTTGATTTAGCTGCAAAAACTGTTCAAAACGAGTGGTCGTTATTATCTTTTAAAATACAATACTCGGTTCAAGGCATTAAATATTGTTGAATTTCGGGATTAAAAATAAAAACCTGTATATAATTTTTCGTTAAAACTATTGATTTCAGCGATCTTTCGGAAAAATTTCAATATTTCAAATCTAATTCTTCTGTACACCCATCTGTTCAACCTTCATCAACTTTCCAGACTGTTGAAGTCCATAACTAAATTAAACCTTGCAATTATTTAAAATGTATTCAGTTCGACTTAATGCTCTTTAATTTATGGGTACAATAATCGGGTTCATTAAATTTGTTAAGGTGGTGCTGCAAAACTCAAGCAACGTATGGTTTCATTTTTATTTTCGTATAAAAATAGTCAACAAGTTATAACAAACAATCAACAATAAACTATTTACAAAGGCAGTCAGACGGTTTTTACAAAACACTGTGTTCAAATATTACGGACTAGTCAACAACAGAATATCATTTAATGCGAATCGTGACCAATAGATCCAGAAGAGAGCTGCTCCCATCCGCCTGATGAGTCGCCTTCACTGGCTCCTAATCACATCCAGAAAAAAGCTGAGTATCATGTTTGCCACACGTATTTATATCAACTTACCTAGGACATCACTATAATGGCCTTCAAATCCACCGCCACCTTCATGTACTCCATATCCTCCATGTCCTCCATCAGAACCACCTCCATGTCCGCCAGCTGAATATTTGCCGGATGCAACAAAGCTGCCTCCAAACGGACCATGATGACTATCACCTTGATTGGTCAAATCGATGGTCTGTCCTTTTTGGCCTCCGCCGCCTCCTACAATGCTCACACCATGGTGAAAGTCTCCGCCGCCGGAGGATCCGCCGCTTTCGTATCCTCCGCTGCCTCCGCTTGCCCATCCATGGTCTCCTCCTCCCAAGTCTAGTGTTTGACCTCCGCTTCCAAAGCTACTATCACCTAGGCCGTGACTGGCTCCGCTTAAGGAAATGCTGGCAAGACTGAGACCATGGTCGCCTCCACCTTCCCCATCATGCCCGAAAGCTAAAAAAAAATGCTCATATGCAATTCTGAAAAACGTCTTCCATTGGTGCTGTTAGGTACTTTTGCCACTGGCAAACTGACTAAGGTAGTGGAAATCAAGCGACGGGTCAGACAAAGAGGTGTTCTTTCACCACTCCTCTTCAACCTCTATTCAGAGGAAATCTTCACCAAAGCCCTCAAAAAATGAAGAGGGTTCCAAAGGCGTTCCACTGAATATTTTTTATGCAGACACTTTTTTTTATACAGTACCTCTTGCAGAAAACATGTGTGATTTCCAAAATACGTTGAATTTTGTCACAGCTAGTCTACAATATGGTCAAACACTGTCTGTAGGTGGAATGCAAAAAGTCGAAAGGTATCACTAGTATTATTCACTAGAGAAAATGTTCATCAGAAAAATATGACTTAAATGAAATATAAATTTATTTATAATTTTGTGTTTAGAAATGAAAGATAAAATAAAAGTAATTGGTTGTAATAACGAACATTTACATAAAACTTCAGTACCTACGAAATATTTTAAGTGACACCGCAACTGAAAACAAAGCGCTTGTTTTTGTATGTGTTTTATAAAATTTGGTAGAATAAATGGTCGGTAATTTAGCACACCTATGAGACCAATTAGTTTGGAAAAAGACAAAACAAAGCGAACATTGGAAAAACACAATTTTTTTCAAAATTTTACGTAGAAAAGCATTTGCAAAAGAAACTAAATTAGATCTCAACAGCAAATGTAATTATTATTAGAATTGGCGGTTTAAGATACTTAATTAAAACGTAATTTCTAATTTTGTGAGAAAATTGGTTTGTCGCCGGCTTTTGCAAGATTTTTTACTTCTTTTCCAAATCTGCATTTTGCAATTTTTATGCCTATTTCTTCTGTTTCATTTTTGAATGGTTTATTTTCCTCTACTAATTTTTTTCAGCTTTATTGGCACGAGCTTAAGAAATATTATCTTTATTGTTTAAAATGCCGCGAAATTATCATGGACTTGAATACAGCAATGTTCAAAATCAATAATGACCATAATTTGTTAAGAAGTTGTTAGGAATTTTTTGCTTAATATTAATAATCCATTTAGGAAAAGAAACATTTTGAATAACGATTGCTGTTGGGCTCAATGATATAAAAAAACTTAGAAGTTAATAAAATTTAACACTATCGTTTAAACCAAACCAGAAAAATTTGCGAGATTTAAATAAAGGAAAGAAATTTGGACCGAGACAATTAAAAAAAATCCAATTCTGAAACTGTTGAACACGCATTAAGTTTATATAAACTGCTGATATTCTTTTTGCAAATACAAAGATAAATTCTTAATGCTTGAAAGTGTAGCATCATTTATAACAATAATTAAATTCTGGTAAAAAAATTATTTATGAACATTTGTTTGCACATTTGTAATAATCTGCAATATATTTTTACAAATACATAATAACGGAAATGTATACATAATTAACAGATTAATCTCCGAATAAAGAAAACTTTAACCGATTGAAGAATATTATAGAAAATAATTTATCTTAGTCCTAAAAAAAATTAATGTCATAAAAGGACACACTTATATGAACTTTAATTAAAAAACAACCGCTCTCAAGTTGTTAAACGATTTACGCACTCTTAGCAACATTCACTATTAAACTGAACTAATTAATTTTATCCGCAATCCTAAAATGAAAGGAGCGGATTGCATCAAATTCACTTCAAAATAAAAGTGATAGTTTTCCAGCCAAAAGAGAGCGTAAAGATGTAATTGAGTGGAAGTGAAATCGATCATCCAATACGAAAAAAGATCTAATAACAGATTATTTTAAACCTAAACGACATGCATAGTGGTTTCAAGATAGAACTGTTGATCTCATTAGAAATCCTCGACATTTCCGCATAGTAAACTTCCTATTGCGTAAAAAACGCAAATGTGATTATGTAATGGTTATTAGTATGAAAGAAGGAAGCATAAAGCAATAATAAATCAAATGTTAACGCTATAAATGTTTTCGATTAATTGGGGATTTACTTACAATAGCAAGTTAACCATCTGGTTCATCTGCACTTCAGTATGCAATACAGCATCTTTTGCATACAGTTTTGTAGTTTTATTGATTATGGAAAGTAAGTGCAGAGCAGACTTGTTCTGTACCACTTCCAAGCGTTAAAATTTCGTTGTTAGCTTGAGAGCTTTTAACTAATTAAATTGCCTTAGTTTATGAAATTGTGCAGAACGAAGAATGTCTGCGAACCACTTTTTATTAAAAACGTATCATTATTTTTTATTTTTTTAATAAAATTAATCATTATTTTTCATTTAGGCTTGACTTCTATGTCTCAAATATGGACTTTTACCCATCTAAATAAGATGATAAAGCCGTTCATTGCACTTCCGCTGAATTAATTTCTAACCACTTGTAATAATGTTTTGCTCAACGGTGGAAAGTAGTTCTGTATTTTTGGAACAGATTTTTCAAATATTCTTGAACTAACCACTCCTTAAAATATTAGAAGGAATATGAAGAACAACATTTCCGAAAGAGAAGTGTACATTTCACTTTTCTGCCACCGATAACTTGAAAATTATAAATGTGAGCAATTTCCTTCAATACTTTTCTACTCAACATCAACATGAAGCAAACGCTAGTCTGCAATTCTTCTGTTTCAAAGACATTTAATTTGTGCACGATTTTTACTTAAAAAGTATGCAACATATAAAAATTCTAGTCATAGTTTAGGGAGAAACATATAAAATCCGGGGCCCCAACACACAGATTCGAACAAAAAAGTTAAATACAATCTGAAAAAGATCGAAAATGGAACAAGCATATTGTAGAAGAACTGTTGTATGAACAATTTACGAAAACGTTGCCGAATTACGGAAAATAATTATTGTATAGAAACAGCTGAAGAGAAAATTGCCAAAAATGGAAACAGAAGACCTGATGATGGAATCAAAGCGACGTGACTAGTCTATAACAAGAACATCGGCGCTTTTCCTTCCAAATTTGAGATAACAACTCAACAGAGATTAATTGCTTCATTAATTGCTGCCTTCCATTTAGATTAATGTGACTTTCCAATAACATACACACTGTTAATAAGATAATAGAAAATGTATACTTACAAGTAGATACAATTCCCGGTCGGCAAGATCCAAGAGACACTATGGCACTGAGCACCACAAACTGAAAAAATTTGTAGATTGAAAAAACATTAAATGTTAATTAAGGAACGTACCTGACAATATAAAAAGTAACAAATAAAGTTTGTTCAGATGTTTCAACGAAACGTTATTCGATCAATAATTTTCTTGTTAAAAAGGGAGTTAAAATCTTATTTAGAGATACTTATATTCGAATAGTACTCACCCTAAACATGGTTCTGCGTTGAAAAATATTCAAACAATATTGAGGTATGTAAACTAGCAGATCACTTCCTGACCACTATCTTTTATAGTGCAAGTGATTGTATCGGGGCGCCTTTTGGAAAAGAAGGGGACTAAAGGTGGGCCCAAAGAAAGCCTTTCTCTCGCTACGGATTAAAGCATTCAAGACCAATGTTAATAAACTGTGACTGAAGATGTAATCTCTCCAATCCGTTGGTCTTATGCATGGACGATAATTGAAATTCGTGCAAAACAAATAGTGTTAGAATGTATAGACAAAAACAATGATAATGAATTCCATGCATGGAAAGTCGATAATCCCGGAATTACATAATGTGAGTGTCTGCAATTAAAAATTAATTTTATAGTTAATATTCACATATGTTTAACAATCACTGTTATGGTAGATGATAAGAAGACCTTTATGAATATTATTATTTTTGAAGAATAATCCATTTACCGGTTGGATGTAAAATTTTGTACAAAGGGATTTTGTCTTCCTAAATGAGACATCTTGCATATTAAAAAATGCAGTTTTCGTCTTTGCTTATCCCGATATCAAATATGCCTACAGCCCACATTATTTAATATTTTATTTTGTACTTAAATCAATTACTGAGAGTTTGGCGATTATACAATCATATTCTGAAAATGGGCCTAAAAAAGGTCGTTGTGGAAAAGCCGTTCGCCGCAGCTCCACCTCTGAAGATGCAAGCTACTCGTGTATGCGAAACGCCAGAAAAAACTACCTTCCACTACAGCCTAAAAGCGCGAAAAACTCATCAGTGAAAAGATCATAAAATTAAAAATATGATCCGAAAGTAACATTAAAACATACTTTATACAAACCGCTTAAAAAATTTGTGAGGCGTCTTATACTTAATACGGATGGCATGTTAGCATCTTTAGGTAACAACACCAACATTCGTTGTTACGGCTTTTTATGTCCGTACAAGTAAATATTTATAAAATAAAAATGTAATTTTTATTATTTATTTTTTTAGTTTCTAACGTACTAATAGAAAACCTATGTATATGTTTTATCTTTGGCCTGCACCTAAATTACATAACATTTAAAAATTATTTTTGGGTTTCCTTTGGAAAGTTTTCTATATTTTTTTACCTGCGCAGTATCATAATGAACAAAGAAATAGGTTTCTAACGCACATTACCAAAAATGCAGAAAACTGACAAGAATAAAAAAGTTTATGAATTCAATTGGCTATCGCGTGAACAACGTTCGGGGAGAAGTTTTTAAAGGAAAAAAAGAGAAAAAGTTGTCGTTGAAGCGTCATAAATCGGACAAAAAAACCCACAATAAACCTAGATATAGAAATGTTCGCTGAAAGGGCAAAAATCAAAGTTTATTGGTAAAACTCCCTCTAAACAAACAAATATGTGGATATCATTATGAAACACTAATCTTTGGAAACACTTTGAATAGGCAATAGTAATACTACCAACATCATCTTTCCTTGTCTACAAGCGGTCTCAGACAGAGCATATGCGCAGAAAATCTGGCAACGTCCGCATCATTGGCAACAACAACGCCGACGCTGACATTTCAAGTCACTTTTTCCTTTTACACGGCGCTTCTTCAGTGAGTAGTTGCCTGTGAACGTGGAGTATTTTTTTCTTAAATAATCTGCGCCATCCTAAAGGTTTGGTGATTCAAAATGGTTCAGAAGAAAGTAAGTACATTAGATTATAGTTTGCAGTCAATATTTTCTAACATGTTTGTGTATTATAAAAAATCTAAGCCCAAAAGCTGTTTGCGAAAACTTGCGATCTATGGCCGAAGGAACTTCACAAAATTTATACCTTCGTTTACGATTCAATGCTTCACAGTATCTTCCCATATAATAATTTCAATTCGCTCTGGAAGCATTATGTTACTAAAATATAATTTTATCAGGTTATGTTTATAGCTTGGTCTATAAAAACGTGTATATTTTTAAAATTCACAATAATTATTTATAAGTTTTAAATGATGACCGTATTTGCTATCCGAATGGTTTTGTGGAAATTCAACTACCACCAATAGTTTTGACTGAGTTTCATTGAAAAATAATATTGCGACTCAACCCGTGATTCCCAGACTTAAAGCATGTAATTTTAGCCGAAGAAGAAGGTTGGAAAGAAGGTAGCAGCAGCCCCTCTTGCTGTAAAGAAAACTGAAGCAAGGAAGGAGGTCAACCCCTTGTTCGAGAAGAGGCCCAGAAACTTCGGCATTGGTAGGTAGAATCATTGAAACTTGCTTTTTTAATGCATAATAACAATGATGTTAATATTGAAGCAGACATTTTGCTGTTGACTCCCAAATATACGAGCTTTTTAATTCTGATATATTCCACTTTATTTACTGACTTCCCACCTCAACCACCAAGCGTGTTATTTACTTGTGTCTTCATCTAGGGCAGGACATTCAGCCTCCACGTGACCTCTCCCGGTTCGTCAAATGGCCGAAATATATCAGAATCCAACGGCAGAAGGCTGTTTTGCAAAAGCGATTGAAGGTGCCTCCACCAATCAATCAATTTACCCAGACATTGGATAAACAAACAGGTTAGTGATGTAAGTCCATATTTTAAGTATTATCCATTTGTATTATTATTGGAGCTTTTATTGATTTACCGAATATCCCACAGTCTAAATGTTATTTTTTTTTACAGCTACGCAGCTTTTCAAAGTCTTGGAGAAGTACAGGCCTGAAACTGAGCTGCAAAAGAAAAATAGGTAAGTCTAGTTGAACTTTCGTCAAAAATATGTACTAATACAATTGCCTTTCCAGATTGAAGGCTAAAGCTGAAGCGAAGGTAGCCAAAAAAGAAGTGGCTCCTTCGAAGAAGCCAAATACTTTGAAGGCTGGTACTAACACAGTTACCAAATTGGTTGAACAGAAGAAAGCCCAATTAGTGATCATTGCCCATGATGTTGATCCAATCGAGGTAAGATCGGATTTAAATCAATTCGAAAATGTTTCTTTGATAAGTTCTAAATTTAAAATAGTATCAATCTATCGGTTCTTCGGATGCACTTAACGGTAACTTTTGCTTTGCTAAGAAAAGCGAAAAACTATTACAACTATTGCACTAGAGTCAACGGTACTCGTCTTAGAACATTATTTTCTGGATATTATATTTAAAAAAGTTGATAAAAAATACTTAAGTATTAAGGTGCTATATGCCGATGAACTAAAACAAATTTAGAAGAAGAAAGACAAATTAGAAGTAAAACAAATTTAGTATTTAATACTGAACTCATTAAATGAAGAAATTGACTGAACTACAACAATGATGTAATATTGAATTTCTTCGACTGAAGTTCCTTTTACAGGGTGCAAAAAAGTGAAGACACGTGACACTGAGTATTGCGTGTATATGAAAAAGTATTTCGTATCATTTTAGTAGAAATTTAATTGTGCTTCCTCTTTCAGTTGGTTCTCTTCCTGCCTGCCCTTTGCAGAAAGATGGGTGTCCCATACTGTATTATTAAAGGCAAGGCTCGTTTAGGTAAGTTCATGGACGTGTCCTTTTCCTTAAATTTATTTCTTATGATTATGATGATTCATGCATAATAGTCTTCTTTTCCCGTCTGAAAAGACATGCTGACAAGCATTTACTGACAACACATTTAGTGCAAAATTCAAAAACATCCCGTGCTCGTTGCAAGATGTAATATCAGGTAAATTGTTTATAGGTCTTCTTGTCAGACGCAAGACATGCTCCGCAGTGGCTCTCAGCCAAGTTGACTCTGGAGACAGGTCTAACTTTAACAAGATTTTGGAGGCCATCAAAACGAACTTCAATGACCGTGGCGATGAGCTTCGCAAACACTGGGGTGGTGGTCTGTTAGGCACGAAATCAGCGGCCCGCGTCGTGAAAATCGAGCGGGCGAGGGCCAAAGAATTGGCACAAAAGCAGGGGTAATCGCTTAAGCGAGACTCTGCAATAAATAATATTTAAGTTGATTTGGGTTTATTTTTTATATATTCCTTTTTCCTTATATCCTTCAAATTTTGCAGTAGTTAATATTGCAGCCACAAAGCTACGCTTTACTTATTGATTATTACATCCATTTGAATATGCGCCGCAAATGTGTGGTTTTGAGTTGCAGGGCCGTATTACTTCCGGCTAAATGAGACTATAATAAGGGTTCTCGAATGCGTCGTCGAAATTAAAAAATATTTCTATTATGGCATGGAGTTGTCCTAAACGAATATGAAAAAATTACTGACGTTCGACAAAAATATTGGGTTTCAGACAATTTTGTCTTGTGCGAAAGTAAATATTTTTTGATGTACATGATAACTTGACAACTTGTTAATGTCTTGTTCTCCGACTTTTTTTAAACAAAAGGTGTACCTGGTTGAAGTCTATATATTTCACCGTTTTCAAAATATTTCACATTGATAGCTAGTGATTTTTGCATCTCTGTGTGTGAAAAGTGAAATGTGTTCAGGTTTTCAATGAATCAAAACTTAACACAAACATATTTTGTTTAAGAACAATATAAACTTCTGACTTCAATGCATTTATTAACTCACTTCATAAATAATTGTGTTTCAGAAGCATTTAAACTTTTCGTGTGCATAAGCAAACCATATTTTGTCATTCGAAAATAAGTTATGGAGAGGCGTTTGCAATTAATTAAATTTAATACCAAAAGTTATGAACTAGCGGTAAAACATATTTTCTCCAAGGTTCACTTTAAAAAATCTCAATTTTTAACATTAGGAATCTAATTCTAATTAGTTAAAAAAGTCACAACTAAGTAATAGGAAATTGGAATTCCTCGATGTAAAAAGCCCAAGACAACATTTTTGGTAATAGTAACACTGGTAAAAAACCGAAAATTTTACATTTACACATCCTGTTCCTCGGGAACTATTCTCTGCCGGATAAGGCAAGTTTACCCGAATTTTTTTCCTAAACAATCAGTAAATTTTGCCACATTAGTTGAGGATCATCTTGAATATTATTCGGTATTTTAAAATTTAGCTGTTAGTAATAAATACCTAGTAGAGTATTAGTAATAATCAAAAGATTAACGCTTTTGCGCCCGTTGCCTGAAACTGGTGAGTTTTTCATGTTTTTGACAAAGGTCGAATCTGAGTCTAAAGGCCCGACAAAATTGCCAGTTCTATTAAAGTGTGTAACAAAAAGTCGCCATAGTTCATTCCACATCTATATAAATACAGTCAAACTCAGATTGGTGCGATAGTCAAACGCCATTTATTTTAGATAACATTTTTTTGCTTGGAACCATTAAAAAATTTTCTTTATGACATTATTTAAGATCATTTATATAATCGTAATTGAAAAGCGCATTCACTTCATTGCCAATCTGCACACCTCCCACTCGATTGTGTATCCTGTTGTAGTCTTCATTGTAGTTTCGCGGACCATTTAACATATGAAAGGGAGGTTCGTCAGTTCCTCTCAAAATTAAAGTTGTTTCTCCAATATACCCAACATTTCCTTCTGGGCCATGCTGGAAATACCAACAATAAACTATGCTTGATTAATTTGGAGTTGGTTATAAAATTACTGAATCTGAAATGGTTAAGGTCCATATGCCGCTTGCAAGCTCTCCCCAAGTCATCACCGACATGAAAGTCCAGTTATTGAAGCCTTTGGCGCTTTTGTCGAATTTTCGCGAAGCTAGAAGTTGCACAGACGATCCTAGAGCAAAAATCTTTGGGTTGATTGAGGATAGAAACTGATGCGGCTGTTACAAACCAGCGGGTGATACCAAATGCACCTCCAAAGCCCCTCTAAGCGTATAGTTGATGGTGGTTTTGATCTCAACATGTTCGAGGAATATGACTTGGTCCTTTGTACCTCTACAACCTGTCGTCCCTACTACAAGCTCTACCGGCTTTCTGTAAGATATTGACTTGTTCCCCCTTGAAAATGCCGATTTTTCATTAAATTTACAAGATTTTGATGTTATAAGTATTTATTATTCACCCATTGAATCTAACTTCGCACTTGCGGTATTGTGGAACGGTTGTCCAGTTTGCTGCAGCGGAGACAAGTCCAAACGCATTCATAAGCCCAAATCCGAACTTGGTACTGAACCATAATCCAGCGGCATTTTTTTGCCAGCCTGGATTATCGGCAACTGGGGCCAATTCTGAAGTCCACACTATGAGATGTTGTACATCTCTCCACGTCAATGATGGACTAAACGGGGCAAAGGAAAATTGATTAGGGCTTACATTTCACTTTGTAGCTTTCAAAAAAAAATCAGCTCGGCTTGTTTTTTTTATTTCTTTTATTGGTGGCATTTAATTCATGTAAGGTTTTCTATTCGGTGATGGTAGATTCATCTGCAATATCACTCTCAGTACTACAAAGTTCAATACTCCAGACTTGCTTGGTTTATATGATTATTTTGATCATATCTATATATGATAATCGTGATAAATTGGAAAAATACTCGCATGCTCTACTGTGTACCAGTTTTACAGCCTTCTGGAATGACTAGTAACAAGTACCTAAGTGAAAAATTAAGTCCTGTTCAATGCTTTGGTTCTTAATCTTATGCTTTTGTACGTATAGTGAATCGTTGGTACGTTACCTAAATGTTTAAAACGGTCCAACTTTCTTATGATATTTAATGGCTACGAGGACAATTTAATACAATTCAATACCAAATTTTTTTTAGAAGAGTCTCGCAAGACTTCTCTAGAATACGGTTTCACAGTCCTGCTCATTACTAGACATTAGGCCCTGGAATCAATTTAACTCGAACATGAAAAAGAAGGAAGATTTTATATAATAAAAAGGCACTTAGCAGCTCGCTCACTTCTGTTTTTAAATTTTTGAAGTGATAACTTTTTATGGGAGGGTGAACCGATTTTTCTCGGTCACGGCACTCCGGCCTCTTAGCGCCATCTATGTTCGCGCCTGAGGCTTGGGACGCACATATGAACTTTTTTGTTAGTGCGGGTGCATCTGTAGATCTGATAAACTTTTCAAATACACATTGCGTTATTAACCTGACAGTGATTTTGATTTCTCAATTATTGAGTGTGATATTATTGCGTTTGGTGCAGTTTATTTTATAACGCTGATAACAATTAATCAACAAATTATCAAGCTGCAGATGCTGCAAATACTGGTAAAGGGTGCTCATATACTAAATGCCTGATCGCATTCTTTTAAATTTCCAATTAAAGTACACACACAATTATACACACTAAAGCAGTTTAAGTGCAAAAAATGCGGATTGTCTATCAATTTGCAGAAAAATGTATTACAAACTTTTGAAAATCATCTTCAAACGACCGGGTATTTATCATTGCAAACGAGATTGCACATTGCCCTGTACTGTTAAATATTGTTTTAAGAACTAACAAAATTGTTGTGCAACAAAATTGTCCCTAAGATCCACTACAATAAAGTTTTGAAAAACTGTTGGACGTATTTTAAATCGCCTGATTGATTGTGGACGCAAATTCGTATCAAGAAAAGATTAAAGTAAATTAAATCGTATCGATAGAATCCCGGTACCGATTCCCGATGTCTTACTCTCCTTACTGTCTGTAGTCCAGATGATGTCCATTTGCATTGTATTGCACGTTTCGGTAAAATATTATTACCTACTTGTTTAGTGATTTTCATCGGAGACAATTGTTAAACCAGATGTTGAGCGGATATTTTCTAAAGAAGGCAGGGTGAATTTATGAAAAACGCTCAAGATTAAGTGCAAATAGAGTGTCACAACTATTATTAATAACTTTTAATGCAATAATATCTTCTATTATTTGTTTTTTATTTTGTAACAACAAATTATCAATATTTAGATATCTATTTTGTAATCTTTCCTATTTAACATAAAATGATAAACATCATTACTGTTTTGTAATAATATATAATAAATATGTTTTGAATTTAATTGAACAAATATTTCAGTTTACCTCGGTTATTTCAGAAAACATGGGTTAGGTCTTCTTATTTTCTATCACGCAACGCATTCTTGATGTTAAGACAATACGAATCTCTCTTCAGCTTATAGTTAGAAAATATGTCAAACGAATTTATTAGGGCATATTTTCAATTCTCTATATTATTTCTATGATTAATTGTGTTTACCACGCATCAAAATGGATTTTTTCCCTTCATATACCCTTTCAGTCCTTTATGATTAAATCTTCTCAATTTAGTTTAATTTTTTAGCTTTGGATTAGTTCAGTTAGCGCGATGGCTTACCATTATGTATACATATAGTATGTCAACTGTATCCTGTCTCTATAGCTCTTCCTCGTTTTACCGTCTATTTTAAACAGATAGAACGTCTTCAAATCACCAAAATTAATTGATTTTTTAGTCCTATTCAGATACAAGTTGTAGCAGACGTGCATGAGCAACATACACAAGATCAGTCACAAAAACATGCTACAATGCGAAAAGTATTAAGTAATGCTGAACGCCAAAAACGATTTTGTGCTAAAAAATTAGCATTAAGTAATAGATCCCCTCAAAGTAGCTTTCATCAACCACGAACTAGTGCTGAACGTCAAAGATTATACAAAGCAAATAATAAATTACGACTAAAAAATACAGAAACTCAAGAGTTTACACAAACCCAAGAAGAGCAATATGTACAACATCTCGTTAAAGAATGTTAAATGTTGCAAATAAAAAAGCTGTTTTTAAAGGAAATTAAATTAAACTTTACCTATTCCTGATCCATTTATAAATTATTAGACTAACAAGAATATTAAAATTATAAAATAAAATTATTATTGCCATCATGCGTTAAACAAGTTCAATATTTTATGGTTTCTATAAATATATGAAGTTATCACTTCTGTCGAGCGTCGCGTGGCGCACACTATTTTTTTTTGCTAAGAGTTGGCCTATCTACATACAGGATCCTTCAAATGAATACGAGCTTCATACAAGCATTTTCAGTTAAGGCCACCAGTATACCAAATGTTCAAATTGTTCGAAATATAATAGAAATCCGACATGGTTCCACTATTATCACATAATTTTGTGAAACTAGAACTTTTTCGTCCGTTATAGTACCGAACAAATAAAATTTATTTTAGTCATCATTTTTATCTATAATTTTATATCACATATAATATTGTTTTCTAGATATTTACAGTTTTTTAAATTTTCGAAACTATACTGCGATATCAAACAAGTGAGTTAAGGTGAGATATGTGCGCATTTGGGGAAAATCCAACCCTCCGCACACAGACCATTTCTGTTAAAGGCCCCGCATAGACTTCAGAAGACCGAAGTATTTTTCCACGGTTCAATGAACAATTAAAACCGCGCAATTTTGGAATTGCACTATAAAAAATCCATACACCACTATTTGTGCCACTGAATTTTTTTCCAAAAACACACACTGACTAGAAAAACTTTGGATTAGGAGGAGGCGCTGAAAACCCAAATCAAATTTGAAATTTGGGTGTGTAACTTATTTTCTTGAGTGGTTTATTATTTTAGTTGAGCAGTTTAGTTCTTGTTCGTTAAAAATAAGAACTACAAAGTTAGTCTAGTCTTATTAATGCCAGATACTTTCAAGTTTCGTCTTCATGAGAAAAACGAACTAATGAAGTTTTCCAATAATAAAAAGTTAAATTTGATTAAAAAGGTTATTTTTCTAATTTTTTTTAATACTTTCTCCTGTATTTCTAAACTCCCTATCCAGAAATTATTTTTTCAAACTTGCTAATGAAAGGTAATTTCGGAATTTTTAATCACTTGTTCTGGAAACAGCGGGTACAAAATTTGTCTTCAGAGTCCTTCAACAACGTAATTTTTCAGTTGCAAATATACAGGGTGTCCCAAAATTAGGTCGCCAAACTGAAACAGTGATAATGCGCTCAAAAATAATATTAATTTTTCAAATGAACATGTATTGAAAACTGCTCTCTAACGGAGCCACGCCTTCTTGAAGAGGGGCCCAGTAGTAAGGTTTTTTGCAAATTATTTCTAAACGGTTGAACTTCAAAACGTAAATTTTAGGAACTTTAATAATTTTAATATGCTGAATCTAGATCTGAAACTAAAACTGTCAGAATTTCATCATAGGCGTATCATTTGGGGGGTAGAAGTACAAAAAATTTCGGGACACCCTGTGTACTGTCGGAATGCTCGATATGGAGTCGTTGGTAAAACTAAATAATACTACGTGCTACGTTATTTTGCAGCGAATATTACTATGCATTTTGTTTTTATTTCTGTCTTTATGCGTTTGATTTTTTCAGCAATTCGTTTTTTATGTAGCTTTTTCGTTCAATATTTTGTCCTAAAACACTTGCATTTTTATGCCACTTTACTACATAGGTGTATGTCTAACGTTTTTCTCCATTGGGTCATGGACCCTTCATGAAAGTTGACTTTGTTCCTCTTAAACGTTTCAAAACCTTCTTAATGGTACCAGTAGGTATTTTTTCTTGTCTATTTTTCGGCCAATTGGTTCCAGTTCTTCGAACCAAATTTAGCTGGACGCAAAACTAAGTAAGTTTTTCAATTATAAAAAATTGCTAGCTCAACGAATCCCATAAAAATCTGGGGTTCGCACTAAACAAACACTTTCTTCTTTTGATCAGTATCCTATTTTAACTAGAAAATGTTTCATAATCATAATTTATTTAAATGCTTTTCTCTTGAATAAGCTATTTGAGTCTTACTTGACTTCTAACGCCAAGGCAATAATTCCTGCAGCCAGAGGTGCCGACGCTGAGGTACCCGTATGTTTAATAGTGCATTGATTGTTCAGGTCAGTGGTCGCCTAAAATTGAAAATACCCAAAGTAAACGAACAAATGAAAAATTAATGAATTCATACAATCATTTGATCCTTATATGCTCCGCTGCTGTAGGTTACAGCCAGCGTTGAAGCGCAAACTTCTCCATACCAAGGGAATTCTCCCTTTTGTGAGGCACTTCCTATTGAGATTGTGTAGGGACTGGCCAGATACCCATCGCAGTTGCAATTGTCGCCCCGGCTTCCACCGTTTCCAGACGCCCATACGTAAATTGACCCTTTCCCAGCTCTTCCCTGGATGGGGGAACTTCAATTGAACAGATACGAACATTTCGCTGGCTTTTCTAAGTACCTGCGTAATTCCTCTTTCAATAGCCTCTTTTGCTAGTCTGCCGGGCCCATCTACTGTTTGACCATCATCATTCGGTCCCCATGAGGCGCTGTAGATATCCACCAGATGTTGCGCATATCCAAGAGCTGTCCCTTCAATTCTATCTGTTACAAGTCCATCTAGCATCTTCACACCGCCTGAAATTGCAAATTTTGCTTTATATTGGTGCCTCGAACTAAAAAACATCCATGGTTTTCATCAGGAGTCAGGATCTTTAGTGGCCTTTTCGGGTGTACGTGACTAAGATTGTAATTTTACGTTTTTTTTTCTTTAAATTTTAACTGCCGGTTATTTACCTTACCTATTCTTGCGTTAAAAGCAATTCCCACACCGCATTTCTTGTTGTCGGCCACCATCGCCACTTCACCTGCGCATCTTGTGCCGTGACTATTCGATTTGGTGATTTCGTATCGAGGCAGTGGGTCTTTTGATTCTTCGTTGCAATTGTAACTGATTTCTGCATCCTAAATACCAACAAAAGTTTGATTTGCCAGCAAAAATCGCATTTAGAAACACTCACGTAGTTTTGATTTAAGTCTTCATGCGTGTATTCAATGCCGTCATCTAAAATGGTAATTCGCACGCCTTTTCCCGAAATCCCAGCTTTGTATACAGGAACCACGTTCAAGTCCAATTTTGGAAGATCCAGTCTCGTTCTTGTATCTCTCTAAAGTATTGGAACCGTTCAAAATGCTTTGGACTACTTTTTATATCTGGCATATCTGGACACATTCAGAAGTTTTTTGCACTTTTTTGACTTTTTTCCGTTTTATTGTCTATTTTCGTATTGTCTGTGTTGTATGCAATAAGTTTAGCAAATTTATAGGGAAAATGACTCGGTTTTTAGGAGGCCTAAGCAAAGATTCTGGCTCATCTTCACATCGCTTCCAAGACAAAGCAACCGAACTCAAGTACTGAAATTCATGTTGGTTTTACGGAAATTGCACCAACTTATTGCGAACAATATCCAAGTGTAAAGTCGCTGACGGTCAAGAAGATGACCCGCTTTATTGGCCAATAAATCGGAAAAAAGCGCGTAGTGTAGGCCTGGGCAACTCAGTGAATTTTTAGGAGTTGGCACAGTGCTGCGCAAATGGTTTCGTGCGCCAACTCAACGCACCGGCGCAGTAATTCAGTTCCGTTGGTGGGAAAATGTTGATGACTTTTTTTAAACTGCTTTTAGATTTATTTTAAAGGTCATTTATTAATAATATTTTTAAAATGTCTTCAAATTTCAGAATTTTCCAGTTTTAGCCAAGTTGTTCTCTCTTCTTAATGCTCAATTTTCTAAAGTTTCACTTAAAAATTCTTCTTGAGGTATTTTCCGTGAAAAATTATAAATAATATAAATAAATTTCGAATCCTTCGACGCTTTGTAAAAAGTTTTGAAATCCCTTTCCAGCTTCGAATTTGAAACAAAAATCAAACAATTTTCTATCCAAAAACGAACAAAATAAGCGAAAGTTATTATTATTATTACACATTATTTGGAAATCTCGTCACCTCCATTCCTCTGAACACTGTAGAATTTGTTAAAAGTGTGGTTTTTTAGTTTTAAGTGCATTTTTTTGGTTTACTTTCTACTCAAAAACGCTCTATTTTGTAGTTTCGCTTAACAAACTGACGATCTGGAGGACTTTTACATGAAAAATTACATGATAAATATATAGCTTTGTAAAAAACGTACAAAAACATTTTTCAGTGACGAATTAGGGATAAAAACGAAAATAAATTTATATCGTTTTTTTTTGCGAAAACCATCAAGGCTTCCTTCCAAAACCGATCACAAAACCAAAATATTTTAATCCAAAACGCAAAAAAGCATTATTTTCTGATGATTTTCTTCATTTTTGACAATAACGGGGTGTTTTCAGCTAAAAATTACAAAATAAATTTTTCCAAAAAATACGCCTCATTCATCGTATTGCAGGGAACTTGAGAAAACCCATTTCAGCTTCGAATTTGGCACAAAAACCAAATGATTTTATTCAGTTTTTTACTGAAAGTAATTAGGACTATCTTGAAAAAACGACCAGTGAGCAAAAGTTTACAAAAAATATTGGGAATATTCGCCGCCCTCACGTCTCTGAGGATTTTCAGGTCATTCCAGTTTTTGCAAAGTTTCTATTAGAAAGTTCTTCCTACGCAAAAATCGAATTATTTTTTAGTTTTACTTAAAATACTGGAAATCTTCAGGTATTTTCTATGCAAAATTATAAGATACATTTTATTGGAACACTGGCATCCTTAACCGCTTTGCAAAAACGTTGGGAAAACTTTTTGCAGCTTTGAGTTATGGAAAAAACCCTAATAATTAATTCCGGGTATTTTTCGAAAAATATTTCCCCGAAGTGAAAAAGCGAAAGTTTATAATCATTTATTTGCAAACCCTTGGAAACTGAAGTTTCTTCACTTCAAGGTCGACATTTCTAAGCCGCGTTTTTCCTAACGGTTTGCTGTAAAATATTGGTAAGCTGAAATTTTTATGCAAAAAAATTGAGAAATCGATTTTACAAGAAAACTCGTCGACTGAGGTGAGTGGAAATAAGCTGAAACTGAACATCCAATACTTTCTAAGAGCACTTACCAAGTACCATTGATGACTCCACAATTCATCGTTAAACGTTTGATCGACTTCTGTCGACAGAGCGTAACGTTTTCTTCGATTTTTCCTCTGTGTTTGGTTATTTTTGGGTGCTTTTTCAATGGGATAGGTGAAATTCAGTTGATTAGTTTGACTGACTTCCACACGCTTAACTCGCTCTTTTGGGATGTCTGATGGATCGATTGTTATAAAGTCTCTTTTTTGGCGTTCTTTCCAGTTTTGTTCATCTGCCCATAGTACCTTAAACACGTTCTTTAATGTTATATTAATACATTTTTTGTACTGGAAATGTGGCTGGGTTATTTAAATTAAAAACGCTTTTTGACATAAAACCAAGATAGCTTTTGATGCAAAAACGAATTATTATACAATGTTGCGGCAGTGAGGGTCAAAATCTTTTCAGTAAATCTGAAAGAAAATACATCGAAAAATAAACATTTCTAAAAATGATCAACATCGCTAAAAGATAAATATTAAACTCAATCTGCAACTCTAATATACAGAGTGGTTTGGGATGTCGATGTATTCCTTGCTGAAAGTGGTAGTACAAGTAGAATGCAGTGTTATTTGTAAGTTAATTTACTGCATAGAGAAACAATTGAACAATCAACGATTCAAAAAATGAAAAAATAGGAAATTTACGTTAACGGTAATGCAGAAGAATTTTTTGAAATGATGGCTTCTATTCGAATTTCCTTCCTATTAGCGTTTTTATTTCATTTCTTATCACTTTTCTTCTGTTATTTCCACATTTTTTTAGAATCTTCGGTGTTCCGCTCTGGCAGTTCACTAAATAAGTTTGTTCAGTTTCTAGGATTCCCGTCGGACTTTTTCTCTTGCAAACTCATCCAACGTCTAGAATTTTTATGGTACATATTATTCAATCAGCTAGAAGCGCCGATGAAAAGTTGGTTTCAGTTATATAAATAAATTTTCATGGCTTTTAATAAAATTTTCGTAATAAAAAAAATTAATAAACTTTTGTCATTTTGAAGTAATTCGTCGCCTCCTAAATTTGCAGAGTACTTTTGAATTACTCTGTATATTTCTGCAAATAATATATACTATAAATGTGTTGAATTAAATATTTTTTTCTGACTTAATAATATTTACTCTTTGGTCATCGGATAAGCTTCTTGAGACTTGGCTTCGTTTCCTCTCGTTTAGTAGAAAAGGCGAGCTTTCGCTTGATGTTAAAACATACGTGTCTTCAAAGCCAATCACCTAAAAATAAAAGATTTTTAGTGCTTTCAAATGTCTATTTTTTTATTAAATTTTTATTCGTATTCATCAAATTTCCGGCGTCTTAAGCTTTTAAAAATGTTGAAAGCTGTTGTTCCCAGCTCGTGTTGGATGCTGATGGTGGATGAGACTGAATTGGGATTTTTGTGTGAAATATACAAGGTGTTCGCAAAACTGTTGAAAATTATTTAATAATTCTGGATATCATTATTTAAATGCAATACACATTTAAGCAAAGGGTTCTTAATGGAGCTAATCAGTGTTTCCGGATCAAGAAACGCGAAAGCGGTAGAATAGACTTGGAAAAAGCTGCAGATTTTAAGATGAAACGGTAGATAATTTTATATAGGAAAGTAAGTATCTAAATAACT
>NW_026018916.1:11554823-11589440 GCF_020466585.1 Dendroctonus ponderosae | reverse complement strand
ATATATATAAATAATCTTTGCTTCCTACAGAAAAAGGCTATCGACCCAATCGGTCTTTCTGCTTTTTGTTTTATTTAAGAGAATTTCTACGTTCGTTCATTCCTACGTTCGCAAGTAACTAGGTAGTCGGATAATTTTGCAAACTTATGACAATAAAAAATACGCCTATTGGAGCAAAAGATAAAATGTAATGTTTTATTTTTTAAGTAATAAAACAATATTTAGTAACTAATTTACATGGAAGGAAGACCAAAGAAATGATCTTTTGTATACCTATATGTTTTATCTACCTAAAGTCAATTAGGACAGCAATTTTTTATGTTTTTAAATAAAAACATTTAGTGGTGCATTTTGGTTGTCCTTAGTGGATGTTGTTATCAATGTTTCGGCTACAGGACGCTTGAGAGGACTTCAAGTTAGATGCTTTTCATTAATCTTAAGGCGTATGCAAAATCGTATTATTTACTTGGTACTTTTGGCGTTTAGGTGAATAAATTGGGATTTTAATGTGGGTTCCCAGGCATAAGCCGAGGAATTTCTTTGATTTGGTAAATTTTCCACTCAAATTTCATTGGCCAGATGTTTTGTGAAACATTTCTCACACGCAACGAAAATTCCCAAAGATTATCTGAAGCACATAAGCTAAAATAAGATAATTTTACTAAATCGAAAAGCTAACTTGAGGTTTAAAAATGCAAGTGCAGGCCGTCGACTTCCCTCTTTTCTAATGCTAGAAAACCCACGGATTAAGACGATCATAAACGTTTTTCATGAATATGACTTGTAAATGAAGTTTTGATTATATTTTGCGAAATATTTTTACAAAAGAGAAATTCCTGTCAGATTACGAAACATTAAAAATAGACATGTTTAAATAATTGAACTTTTCTGCAAAATATGTCCCATTTCCTAGTTTTTTAGAGCTAAACAAGTCTTTAGAAAAGTAAAAGAATTAATCGAAATTCGTGGCTTAGAACATCTTTGTTCGAATGAAGAAAAAACCCGAGCATTTTAAAATCTAACAAATGGATAGTTGAAAAATCAACTTAAAACAAGTTACAATTGAGCAGTTTGAGCACGAAGAAATACTCCATTTAAATAAAAATGTTTAAGCTTCACATTTTCTTTGATCTCTTTGTATCATTTTAAGTCCTTTGGGATAGTAAATGGACATCCAAACTGTAATTTTCCCCGATTGAATTTCAATACAAATGAAGCACACTGTTATTAAATCTCAGTTCCTCAAGCTAATAATTACAGCTGCAATTGCTTCGTGTCCCCCTACCGAAGGACAGTAATTAGTGTGGTTTTGATGGCCGATACAACTAATATGTTTCAATTATATGTTCTATTATTAATTAGATATAAACTTTTCAAAATTGCACATGTTTACAATTTCGTAACTGCAAACCAATTCGAATAATGTAAAACGAAGTTTAAATGAAGTTTAATTACTTATTAATATCCAGGTAATTAAGTTTCCTCATTTTGATTGTCTATTTGTCCATTTGCAAATCAGGTACGGTAAAACTGCAACCGCCCCTAATTGAAGCTTTGCTAGAAGCTTAAATTGGTATGTAAAGTGGGTAATTAGAAGCAATATATTATCTATTAACTGTAGATTTATCCTGATGTTTCAAACCGCCGTTTAGAACGCCTGTGTTCCACCTAGCAACTGTTTTGTATGCATTTCTGTAAAAGACGTATATTTAACAGGAATCATACTGGAATTTTACCTAAGAAGTGAAGGTACTAGTACTACCAAGGTAGGGGCGAATGTAGTTTTTACAATGGCTTTTGACCAAAACTTTCCATTTAATTTAGGCTTATTGGAAGTGCGCAACATAGCTTTCACAGGTGGAGTATATTTTTCATCGCCAAAAAATGGGTTTAAAAGTTATTCGAAAAAGCTGCGAAATACCGCAAGATCCAGTCCTACACGCATTTTGCAAAGCGTTTTCAAAGTAACTTTTCCCGCAACACTAGCAGCTGAAGAGACAGCTGCATCAAATGTCTGGCACGAGTCTGTTGCATATGGATTATCACATGAAAGCCCCACTTTATCCTTTTCTTTCACACATATTTTCGTTGTTTTTTCGGCGCTCGGGCTCCGCGATTTGATTATTGATCACCAGGAGAAATTACATTGTATACGAAAAGTGTAAAACACACATGCTGGCATGGTTTATTTTTGGAGGGTGTTAGACGCGTGCCAATAAGCCAGCTGGTTCACCTGAAACTCATTCTGTAGTCCTGATAAAAAGCGTCGATTTTCACCGAAGTGAAACTTGGAAAAAGCCCCTGAAACAGTCTAGGACAAACAAAATAATTTTTCTATTTGGGTTACCAATTAGTTGAAAATTTTGCCTCTATTCATCGTCAATTTTTGTTAGGTTCATTTCATCGCAGAAAAAGTTCTTGTTGATTTTTCCAACTTCCACCAGCAAATATAAAAAAGTTTGTTCATAGTTCTTGTTCTAAAAGCGGCGTTTTCCGATAGTCCCTTTAAACAAATATTACTTTAATGAATTTAAATTCAAACAAATTGCTTGTAGATAGGTATATTTCCTATTGAATGATTCTTTATAGCTGCCATATAAATGGCTAGTATAACTTACAGTTAGGTTTCAGTTAAAAAGCAAGTAAGTGAACAATTTCTGGCTTTTAAAAAATCAGTTTACTTTGGGTCTTTGGCTGATACTTACCGTCTTTGGCCTACTTTTCTATTTAATTTAATTGGGCTTTGATTGAATAGTCTATCAATAATAAAAATACAAATAACTATGACAAAATTAAGTTATTACTCTAATGACTTGATTCTACTTAATGACATGAGAATTTCGAAAAAACCGCACCGCCCTATTAATGTCCTAAAATGTGCAGTATTTTCGAATTTTTGTCCCATTTAAATTTTCTTCGCCCTCAAAGTTAGACCGTTGTAGAATCTTGATTACCGACGATTTCAAATAATATGGATACACTTGGACCAGCATTAACTAAAGTGAGACTTAGACTTCCCAGTCTGGATATTCCAGATTCAAAGGGCACCGACTACCCGAAGAATTTATATTCCGCAATCGACAGGATTTCTTTTCTTTGTGGTCAAGCTAAACTCAGCAAAAATAGATCTTGGGTGAGTAGAACAGTGCCTAATAATTACTAGAAATGTGAAAATTGCTTAATAAAAATCACGTGTTTCAAACATTAGAAACCTTTCCTTTAAGAAAATTCACACAAAAGTCTCGCGATCCATCTGAACGCTAAACACCGGGGCGTCGGACGTCGCTAGTGCGAAAATTTCGACGCTTACCATCAGGACAGCAGCTTTAAGTACGCTGCTGTGCTTAAAACTGAGTTGTTTTTGAAAATTTTGTCAAGAAAACTGTTTCCACGTGTGACTTTGCATTGCTTTTGTAACACTGGGAGTTAATTGCTTAAAGGAAACGATCTTAAGCTCGAGAGAACGGCTGAAGCAGCAGCTTTTCTTACTTAATAAAAAAACGCACATTTTTTTAAAGTTTAGTGCCCTTTGTACATATTTGCATTAAGATTTAGTATGTTTGCATGATTTAAAATTTTCAATTTAACAACAAAGTGTCTAATTAGTCGCTCTGCTGTTTATTCATTACACGAAATTAGGTTGAAGAGCTGCGGCGGTGCCGGCGTCGGCGTCGCGACGGAGAAAACCGCCGCGCTTCCGAATTGCGGACGCCTTTAACCAGGCTTGCAGCACACATTAGAGATATTTTTTTCTGTAATTACAAATCGGTTTTCAGCACGAGCCAACCCTAAAAATAGACATATTTCCCCACGCAATGGCACGTGCCCGTGTGTACTTGATTCAAAACCGATATGGGGCCCCCATTATTTTAACCGTAACACATCGTATGGCTTCAGAACGGATAACAAGTCTGTTTCAGTTACTCATCACTTTTCATTTACCGAAAAAAATATCTGGCTTGAAGTGGATTTCTTTGCAAAACTGCGCTTTTTAACTAGAACCAAACGGGCAAGAGTTGCGTGGTTTTTGATCCATTGACTGAATTTTGTCCAAGATTCTTTACCGAAGCAATTTTTATTTTGCCCATATGAAGGCGAAATTTCATCCCTGAAATAATAACCGGAAAACTGCACCAGAAGACGTCCTGCATCGGCAATTTAAGAGTGGAAACATTGACTTTCTATTTGATTTTTTGCTAGTTTTTCTATACCGAGTGTTTTTACAAAAAATCCATATAGACAGGCTTGTATGGCTTTACTTATCGAGCTACAAAGTGTAAATGTAGTAATTTGTGAAGTAATGTCGATATTTAAGYGAAATTTTGGGCGTTTGGTAGGTGGAGAAAGGGTCATAACTTTTTCGTGTATGCTTGTATCATATTTTTTAGCARRAAATAAATTCCCATCACAGTTGACTCCAGCATAACTATTRTTAATTACTTATACTATAGTTAAATAATAAATTTAAAAAATAAATGGGGCCTTGCCCTGCGGTCCCTGCGGTCCCTGCGGATTCATTCACTAGCATTMATTTTCATAGACACAACGTTCACTTCACACATAATTTGAGACCTGRRAAAGCCCTCGATAGAAATCGAAACGTCGGCAAWTAATWGAACGTGYTGTTCCACACTTGTTATTTTTCCAACTTATCTKTACCATTGARACGCAAAACTAAACGAAATAAAATTTAAGTTTTTTATGTTACGAAACCCTCGAATACCAAGTTTCGCCSAAATTTCGRTATTTGATCAAGAATTATTTCGGGCAAAAATTTAATTCCTTTWTTAACACCCTCTAGTCCAAATAAGTAAGACCCATGCATYTATGGACTYTTRTATTAAGTACCGGAGGAATCGCTCTGTTAAATATCGRACATTATTAACAAACACCCGGTATATGCAGGCATGTGTCAKRCAGGCAACTCATRAAATGCATTTTGTTATMKAAATTAATTGACATGGARTTCGCCATACGAAAGCATCCAATGCGTTTTTTGRAKTTCAGAAAATTTGGATTAAAAAAAAATATATCTCRAAATTTGGTAGCAAAAMTATTATCAKATAATAGAAYYAGTAAGTGTAAGCTTTTRAGCGARCCAACYCTGAAGAYGCCAGTCGCTACTTAGATCTAAATCAAGACGGTCTAAAATCCTGGAAAAYTGATTTTCGTTTCGAAATTTGTTTTTCCTGTTCATGTGCAAGTCAACTTTGAACTYGCAATCTCTTCAAGTTGAATTGTACTATAAATTGAATATGAAATGTTGGTACTCTTCGACCCTGTTAAAGCTTGCAACTTTAACAGTGATGTCGAATTTTTTAAGTTTTTTCCCAAGTCGCAAAGCTTCGAGTTTTCACCTAAAAACAGGAAATTTTGAGCTGATGAAATGCCGACTTTACACTGAATATTATTTTTAAAACGTGGACACTTTAAGCTTCCAACGACTTYAYATAGAGGGTYGCTTTAAGTATGTTAATATTAATTTATTTCCGTGCAGTTTTCAGTTTCAGAAYAGTTATGGTTGGKAWWRSGAAATRTTGCCATTTATAWTTAATAARCTACCAAATACAGGGTGATTTAAAAYAGGCGAAATTGCATTTAAGGGGATTTTTGAAAAATTGAGAGRGAGAGAAATTTTACACTACCTACTTTTCCCCGATTTATTGGCCACTAAATTGGGCCAATTACCGAAGGTCGCCAGATGTGAACGCAAAGCGCGAAATCGGGATGCGACCGATAAATTGTACGATTTATTGCGGATTGCAAGAATTGTGTAACAATTTCCGAAGTAAAGTAACAAGCAATTAGAGGAAAGGCTATTTTTTAGTGTGTTTCAGACGTTGAAAATCACTTTTGCATGCAATAAGTTTAGCAAATTAATAAAGAAAATTACTAAAACTGGTTTTACTGAAATTGCACCAAAATCGGAGAAAAGTGCGTTGTGTAATACCGGCAATGGGAATGTTTAATTTAGTATTTTGCAAATCCTCCGTTTCCACCAAAAAAACTCCGTTTCTTTGTTGAAAATCTGTGAATCAGTTCTGTCGACCCAATCTATTAATCGACATTAAATTTAAACAAAAGTTATGTAATCATAAATTTGTTAAAGGAAACTGGTGGAGATTAAAAAGAAAAGTTCGTGGAACTTTCATAATTGATATGGAAGTTATGCACAATAAAACAAAACACTGTAGACTTTTGCAGATTATAGAACAAGAAATCGAAGAAAATTCATCTATAATTAATTTGACAAATTTTAATAAAATTCACTTAATAGATAAGCCGTAATGTTTTTAACAATATTTTAGTGCGGAATCACCCTGTATATACCATTGATATGGCTGTCCGATTTTGAGTTAAATTTGACCTGAATTTCGCCAAAAACCCATCAGCATCATTGAATAGCATTAAATCCTTGTACCTTCAGTAATTTTCAGCATTCAAAACAACTTTACTTAACCAGTGTTTCTGTGATTCCTGCTAAATTTAATTTCAAAACACCGTGTATATAATCAGACGTGCCTTTGATAGCCAAATTAAATTATTTACGAGTTGAAGGGTACAAAGTCCCAATAAAAAAATTGAAAAAAAATGATCAAGCAAACTAATTTTTAAAGTTAATATTTAAAAAATCGACGGTATAATAGACTAATGCATTCAAAAGTAAAACGTAAGCCTCTGAAAAAGCCTCAGGCCGTAGGTACAGAGAAAATCGCATTTCACAGGAATGATTCTCTGATGCGATGTTATTGACCCCGCTAGAATAGGGAATATTCACCCCAGTTTTAGGGTGGGTGTGTTGGGATATCAAGTTAAGCACACAATTGAAACCAGCTGCACTTTCTGCGGGCCTGACTCCGGTTCGGGCAACATTTCATTGTCTACATCCAGTTTCACAAAACCCCCTCATTTGTATCGTCAACATTTTAGGTGCTTATTGATAAAGCCATCCAGAAATAAATTAATTTTTGACCTGAATAAACGCATTTAGAGCCTCAAACCGTTCTTGGGACAACTGCTAAGATTGCCCAGCATTTTTCGAAAATTTCGCGATTTTTGCTATGAAAAAAATACATTTTTATGAACCTGCGGGCTGATTAATGTGTAAACGAGCAAGGCTTCTTAAGTTTTTCCAATAGCGCCGCCCGCAGCTTTTGGTGGAAAGTCGGACGCCGGCGTCTATTTTCCGTTGATCGGCTTTATTGATTTACATTTGGGGAGCGCAAGATTTTCCTCGCCTTGTTTCCATTCCTGTATTCCTGCTAACGATTGGCGGTTTTCGCGGCGTGAAACTGACCGACGGCGACGTCCGGAAAAGCCGCGCGTCGTTCAAGTAAGATGGACGTCGCGACGCCGCCCCCAGCTTGTGTGGACGGGGGTTAACTGCCAACGCTCTAAATATTGTAATTCCGCCCAAGGGACGGTCGTTTTATGTTACTTTTTTACGAGGGACTGTCGAGAAAATATGAGTTGGTTTAAATAAAAACAATAGATTACTAACTGATCAATACGAGGAAATTAATTATTGCAATATAAAAGGGGTCGAAAAAGGTGCAAACAACACTTAACGAGGCAACCCTACAGTAAAAATGAGTGTCGCAAGTCCTTATAACACTTTTGCAAAATTTCAATGGAAACGAGGATTCGTTTTTAATATGTATCCTGTGGATACAGGACACACTACAATTAATACTTTTTTACATAATTAATTAATTACATATTGTTACAATTGATTTTTTTCGCCGTTTTTTGAAAATTACGCAAAAAAGGTTTATTTGTCACGTCTCTCTAGAATAAACCGTTTTCGAGAAAATGTACCTTTAAAATTGTCTTGCACTGCGTAAGTAATAGCGCACGCTAAATAATTTTCTTTAGCTTCCATATGAAAAAAGTAATTTGATGGTCGTAACTTATTTATGGACCATCCTGTACAAATAAATTTGGTAAAATAAATCGCATATACAAATTAGAAAAATTGACGGGTATCTGCGTTTTTCCAAAAAAAAAAACAGTTTATTAAATTTTCAATTAATTTAGACATAACTTCTGGGGCTTACTGTAAAGAATAGACTAGTAATAGTAATTTTTCTATAGGTCAATGCTTTGGAACTGTTTCTCGTTATATGCTAATTAGTTCTACTCTGTAACAATATGTACTTTATTATATTAGAGACCACTTAACTAAATTTTGTTAATCAGATAGGCGTCGAGGATTTCTATCTAGTGCAAAAGTTGTGAATTCAGGAACATTTTATAATTTTTTCTTCATTACGATACTAGAAAAAAAATTATATGAATGTGGGGCCCTTAAACCTATATTTTGGAGTTGATCACACAATCACAGCTTGAAGAAACACAGTTTAGTTTTATAATTTTTTAATGGAAATTGCGCAAGCAGTTTCAGATTTTAAGTGACAAAATCGTCGAGGAAATTCCGCTCAACAAAATATGGAAAAAGTTTTTATAAACATGTGTGCGCAATATCAATACCTACTCGCCGCTTTTTTGGATTCTATAAGTACAAGTAATAATATATTCGAAAATGTTAAATTTTTATCATTCATTCATCATTTTACTAAGACACCAATCTCGGTTTTTATCTGCTCTAATCGAAACGGTTCTTCCCATTTAATTGTTTCCAAAATTGGCTCGATTAGCATTCTCTAAAGTTAGAGAAAATAATTGTATCATAGTTTTTAATAACGCCTAACATTTCGTGGGCTTAAAGTTAAACCGGTCCAAATCTAAAATAAAAATTGTTGGTAGATGCACTTTTAAACCGAGCCGAAAATTATCTGAGAATCCGTTTGGAAACTCTGTCATTAAAAACATATTTTAGTGCATCTATTTGTGTGGCCTTGGAGGACTTTGTCCGTTTTTGCCAAACCAAACATAAATACGACATTTTGCACCTGGTCAGTTTTAGATCTAAACGAACGATTTGTATTTTAAATAATTCGGAAGTATTCGTATACCCATAAAAATTTTTGCTAAAATATATCAATCTTCTTCTCAATCAGTCTTCATCAATTTCTTTAAAATATATAAATTTGTTACATTTTGTAATCCCATTTTATCTAATATTTCATGTGCAATCTGAAATTAAGTAGAAAGCAAAAAAGCGAACAATCTTTCTTTTTGAATTTTTAAATTAGATTATCGAACGAATCAAAACAGTTTTGGTCGATGGATTGTCAACTAATCAAAATTAAGGTTGCTTTCGCACATAAAATAAGTTCTTTTCTCATGAAACATTTTGTATACGCACTTTATTATATAAGTTATGGTTATTCGACAAATTTCTCAAGGGAAGTTTTAAACCAACCAATTTTGTATTTGCTTTAGCAATATATCTTATTTTACAAACTTCGGCTTCCGATTTACATGACGAAGCAAATAAATTAAAAACAATAAAATGAAGTTTTGCAATTAGATATAAGAAAAGCTCTGAGCCTATATTACCTGCAATCAATATTTTTTGGTATAAATTAAATCTAAAAAGTATCTCAGACTTGAAGTAGTAAATTCAAAAATTTGCTCTGAAACAGTGCGCTGAACACTTAAAGCTGAGGACGCAAAATTAATGTGTGTAAGGATGTTAAAATAGATGAAAATTAAGTAAACGCGAAAAGTAAAAAAAAACTGCTAATTGATAAGTGCACGATTTGGTAGTTAAAAATTCATACTCAACTAATAACTTTCTTGTAGAATTACAAGTTTGGTCATGAATAATTCTTATAACTCGATCATAAAAAAGATGTGCTTTCAAAATGTTACTGGATTCAAGTTTCTGACCCAAAAAATGTCTGATGCGAAATTATGCTCGTCGGAGAGTCTAAAGCGTCTAAAACAAATTTTTATTTCTGTTTTTAACCCGACTTTTGTCGCCTAGTACATCCAAAACCTTCCTCTTCCAATAACACAAATTAAGTTGATTAAATATATAAAATGCCTTTCAGACAGTAAATTAAATTTCTCAGAATACATACAGTGTAAAAAAGCAAATTAAATTAGACCTAGATATTAGCAGAATAATGGCACCAAACAAAATAAATTAGGTATTAACTTTCGATGCGTTGTATTTCCAAAAATATGAACTGTTGGTCCGCCTGTTGGTCAGATGCTTTATTTTTTACTGCCGATGTCGATATGGTCCGAAATCAGGTTTCTGGCACTTTACAATTTTTGGCGATTGTCATTATTGGATGCTAAAGATGCTCAAAGTTTGATAACCAAATCTCCAAATGAATGTTATTACAGAACGGCGCTCTCTCTTTAAAAAATTTGCATCTTGTAAACTAGCTCAGATATGATGTTGAAAGTTTTAACGACTGTAAAAGCTACTTCGCTCTAAAGATGTTGAAAGTCACTGTTAAAATGTTTTTAAATTAACGCAGCTGGCAAGTTGAAATTTTCCCTACCTTTAGGAAGCGCTTGATTCTACAGATGCTTAAAACTTCATAAAAATGGCCCGGAATCCTGATCAATAACAGCTTGGTAAACACTGGTCTCTAAATGAAGGATTTTATTCGACTGCGCTCTCTTCTGAAAAAATTTAATCTTCCAAACTAAAGCAAGTAGCATTATAAAAATTTCAAAATTATTTAGAAGAGCTCGACTCTGTCTAACTATGCATACATTTTTATAAAATCTTCCGATTACAATATATGTTGTTGCTTAACGGCGTTTCCTCGTTTAGATGTTCGTATCTCCGAAACTGGAGTAAATAGCGATTTGAAATTTTTACCATCTTTAGAAGACACTTGAGGTTAAAGGTGGCGGAAGTTTAATTGAAATCAGCAAGAATCCTGATTGTTGCCAGTTTAATAAACATCGTTCTCAAAATGGATGTTTTCATTCAACTGCGCTTTCGCTTTAATAATTCACATCTACGAAACCAAGGAAGACATCAATTGGAATTTTTCACCATCTTTAGAAGATTTTTATTTCATCTTAAAGTTTCCGAAAGTTTTATAGACCTCGCCTAGAATTCTGACCGTTGCTAGCTGGTTTAGTAAACGTCGGCCTCAAAATTGGTTCGAAAATTATTCAACTGCGCTCTCGCGTTAAAAAATTCGCATTATCGAAATTATGGAACAAGGAATATGGAATTCACTTAATCTTTAGAAGAAATATTTCAATCTAAAGATTCCGAAAGTTTCATAAACATCGCGAGGAATTCTGGTCGTTTGCAGCTTAGTAAAGCTCGCTCTCAAAAAGGATGTTTTTATTGAACTGTGCTCGCAGCTCTAAAAAATTGCAGACGAAAAGCACTTTAGAATTTTCGCAATCTTTAGAAGCTACTTTATTCTAAAGAGGCCGAAAGTTTCTTAAACACCGCCCGGAATTCTGCTCGGTGTCCGCTTAATAAATACCGCTCTCAAAGTGCCTTATTTTTATTCAACTGGGTTTTCCAGTTTAAAAATTTCTGCCTTCCAAACTGAAGTAAATTTCAAATTTCGATTTTAATCTCCCTTAGCAGACATTTGACTACAGATGCAAAAATGTATAAGAAATGCCGAAAATCCTCAGTTTTTTCCAATTTTTCAAACGATTTTAGTATCTTTCCTGTCCCGGTCCTGACCTGTATCGACTAAATCCGGTTGGCGCTTTCATCGCATCCTTCAAATGCAGATTACTATGTTACCTACTCAAGCCAGTGCGACTGAGTTTTCCATGAAATAATTAGTTTCTAGGCTTATTATCCGGATAAATCCAAACCCGATGCCTAAACGAGGGTTTAAATACATGGTTGTTACAGTATCTTGGGATTTATCTGATGGCATAGCAAGTAAAATAGCAGAAAAGTATTGCGGATTTTAAACATCCCGCCCGAAAAATTGACAGCGGATCTGAGGAGAGGGAGAACCCAAGCCGGCATTATTTCGTTTCACGTTGCCGGTCGGCCATTTGACAGTGACGCTGAAAGCTTGGTAGCATCGTAAGTGTTTCTTCTAGTGTTTTAAGTCAGAAAAAGTGGTGAAAATCATTATGGATAATACACAAAACGGCGCTGGGGCTATCAAGCCAGGCCAAGATGAAGACAAGAAACTTTTTGTCGGTGGTCTGACCCTAGAAACGACCGAGAAAGAGCTGCAAGAGTATTTCGGCCAATTCGGCGTCATACAAAACGTGACCATTAAAGTTAACCCACAGACGGGTAAGTCCAAAGGGTTCGCTTTCGTGTTATTCAATTCCGCGGAAATTGTTGATCAAGTCTTGAGCCAAAAAGAACACGTGATTAACGGTAAAACGGTAGATGCTAAGAAAGCCAAAGCTAAACCCGGGAAAATTTTTGTTGGCGGCATCACGCCCGATCTCACTGATGACGACATCAAGACCTATTTCTCCCAATTCGGAAGTATCACGCAAGTGGAAATGCCCTTTGACAAGACGAAAAATCAGCGAAAAGGGTTCTGCTTTATTACCTTTGAAAATGACGCCATTGTAAGAGAGTTGCTCAAGAAACCTAAACAGACCATTAAAGACAAGCAAGTCGACGTTAAAAAGGCGGCCACTCAACCCAACAACATGATGGGTCGTGGAGGTTGGGGAGGACGTGGAGGTGGTCGTGGAGGAAGAGGCGGCCAAGGAGGATGGGGAGGTGGTTGGGGCGGCCAGGGTGGCTGGAATGATTACGGATATGGCGGTGGATACGATAATGGATACAACGGAGGTGGTGGTGGCGGTTACGATTACTATGGAGGCGGCTACGGCGGTGGTTATGGTATGGACTCTAGCTACGGACCGAGTGGAGGAGGCTATGGAGGTGGCCGTGGTGGTGGCGGTCGTGGAGGACGCGGAGGTGGCGGCGGCCGAGGGGGCCAAAGGCACCAGCCCTATTAATCCATCGTAATAATAGGTTTTAGGAGAAAATGTGTGAGAATGTTTTGTGCATCATTGCACATGTTGTGCTCGTAAGGACTAAGGATATCTCTTCCACAACTGAAAAATTCTGATATTTCTAAAACCAGAATGCTAAATATAGTTCGTTTTATATTGTTTTGTAACAATCCGTAAAAGTAATTAAGAATATTTTTGTAAATTTTCAAGTGCATTTTATTGTTCCGAATTCTGTCACTGTTTATGTTTCTTCACATAGAATGATGCAAGTTGTTCAAAAATTACAATACTTTTTATTTTCATTATAATGTAATTAATAAATAATCTCTCTAAAAAACTCTCATCTCTCTTTTCATTTTTACATTAAACTTACATAATTTATTATATTATGTATGGTAAAAGCTACCTCTAACATATAGTGAGAAATGAAGATCTTTTATTATATAAAAGAAAAACCTAAAAAAATGGAAAAATGCATAAAAAACTAAAAGGAAACGTGTAGGTATTGTAGAAGGTGATTTTCTACGACTGGACAAATTAGGTATTAGTAGCCATTATTTTGCTACCATGAGTAAATAATTTTTTAAATAAATTATAGTATAAACAACCTGTCATGGTGTTTTATTATGAGACTGGTTCATACAGGTAAGTTTTTGCCGCCAAAATCTACACAATTTGTCATTTATTTGTAAGGCATTGAATGCTATCCGACACCAAAATTCTATCACGTTCTCAAAAATGGTTTTTTACTTTAGGAAAAATTGGTTTCATTCAAACGTTCGTCGACCACCACGTGTTTCTCACGCAGACGACAAAATGGCGGCATTGGCGTCATTACGAAAGGTTGTTCACACATGCTAATATTTTTGGCCGGGTTTCTGATTGATTTCAGGTAAAGGTTACGCACTGAAGGACATTTATTGGTTAATCAAATATTGAATTTCAGCCAATTATTGAAAAATTATCAAATTCCAGATCTGTAAAGGGCATTTTCTATTGTTTCGAGTCGATAATTTTTGTCCGTCGAAAACAAATCAAGTCACATTTCTAATTACTGCCAAAATGTAACATCATTAAAATAGTGATGAGTGTTTGGAGGTGTTCAATGTCAAAATGCGTTTACTCTAATTGATCTAATTGAAATTTTCTATTCCAGCTGTTTGTTTGAAGGTGATTCATACATTTCAAGTACACTGGGGGACGAACAAGCGCATACCCGATGGCGCGGTTTGTTATTTTGTATTTTTCCACTATTTCAAATAGGTACTTCTTCTTGATGCCTCATTCGTTGCCAGTATTTTATGATTTTAGAAGTGATGTGAAGAATAAAATGCTGTTACATCTTATTTTCACTGTTAATATGCAAATGCATTTTTTGTGGTACAGGGTGTTTCCTCATAAGTTAATACCGCCTAGATCGTTTATTTTTGTTGTGTTGTAAAATTGTACCGTCTTTTTTTAATGAAACAACCTCGATGGGATTTTATTTCATGATTTTAGTATTAGCCGTTTTTCCTGTATGATGTTTTAAATGTTTATATAACCGAAAATATTTTCCGAAAAAAATGTTCGAGTCTTTAAGGAACAAAGTTTGTAAGAAGGGTTTTTTGTTATTTAAATTTCAAGAATTTCCTCTCTGTATTGCTACTTGATAATCGCATATCCAATAGAACTGTTCATTAAAATTGTAATCAATTTTTGTGCTGTGGCTAGAATGTATGTCAGGGTGYTTCCTSATAAGTTGTCACCCCCYTAGATCGATTACATATTTAAAAAAAATTGTGAATGTGAYCAACACAAAAGTAGGTTAATTTTACATAATTTTTTTAAATCTCTAGTMTTWAAATAAAAATAGTTTTTTTTTCTCTTTTTTAAATGAAACAYCCTATATATTTTTGGACAGGTCGATTGGATTTTGTTTCCTKATTTCRAAAATACAYAGATATACAGGGTGYTCYGTAAATATGTTAAAATATTTTAACAGCGTGTTCTCCTAGTCATTTTAGAGGGGGTCTCCTTGAGAATTTTTTTAATTTCAGGTCTCATTTTTGAAATATTTGATCTCCAAAATTGCGAAAAATATTATTTTTTGTTGTTTTTCTTTAAAACCGTTAAACATAGAATCTTCAATTTTGGTATACATTATAAGCTAATTGAGTGCAATTCTATGGTAGTGTTTTGTAGTTCAGTTTACTTTTATACAGGGTAGAAATGTGGAACCCTTACTTTTATTTTGTTCAGAACTTTTTTCTGTGCACCTAAACTTTTATCAACATATTTTTTTAATTACTACAAATTCTTTATCCCTTATTGTTTTGTCCTAAGACCAATAGTTTGCCCGCAAAAAAATGAAATCGTTTCGGCTTGATCAAAACTTTCCAATCCGTCGGATTGGGAGACGTCAAGAAGCTCCTATAAACTCGCCTCCTAGATCTCCCGATCTAAACGCGCTTGATTTAATAGTCTGAAATGACACAAAAACTGTAGAAAAACAACATAACGGAATTTATTGCTACTATAAAAGTCACATCAATAAATCACAAAATCATCACTGATTTTGTATGATTCGTTTAACGGTAGACATGCTCTATAATGTACTTGAATTTTATCGATAACGTTTTGAATACCTATATTGGTTATCATAAATATTAATATCGTTAATTGCATCCACTATTTTGAGTCGTCTAACTAGACTCTCATACACAATATTCTTTAAATAACCCCAGAGAAAAGAATGAAGAGACGTTAGGTCGGGGCTATTTGGGGGCCATTGGATAGCACTCGCTCGTCATATCCAGATATCCGTATTTTCTTAAAAAAAAGATCGTCATGGGGTGAAGCCTTGTACCATTCGAAGGCGACTTTGATTTGTTGCTATTCATAATTTTTAAAACCTAATATAGAAATATATCCCAAAATATACAAGGTGTTCCGTAAATATGTTAAAATATTTTAACAGCGTGTTCTCCTAGTCATTTTAGAAGGGGTTTTTCCTGATAATTTTTTTAATTTGAGGTTTTGTTGAGATATTTGATCTCCAAAATGACGAAAAATATTAGTTTTTGTTGTTTTTCTTTAAAGCGGCTAAACAAAGAATCTTCAACTTTGGTATACATTATAAGCTAATTGTGCCATTCTATGGTAGTGTTTCGTGGTTCAGTTTGATTTTATACAGGGTAGAAATGTGGAACCTCTACTTTTGTTTTGTTCAGAGCTTTTTTGTGTGCACTTGAACTTTTCTCGACATAATTTTGTTAATTACTACTAGTTTTTGCCAACTTTTCTATCTCTTGTTGTTTTTTCCTAAGACCACTAGTTTGTCCGCAAAAAATAAAATCGTTACTTTGCCGTTCGCAAAATGTGTAAGTAATAAAGTTATTTTTTTTAAATCTAATAACTTTTTCATATTTTGGTACGCATTATTAGTTGATTACTAACAACCTAAATTATTTTTCTGAATTGTGTATTTTGGTTGAGATTACAATTATTAAGTTTGAATAAATTGTACTTAAATAATAACATGGCAACAATATGCGCAACGATATAAATAAACAAAATTAAATTTAAATATCCATTCTAATGTTAACTTAGTAGCTGTTAAAATTGGTCACTTTGACATTCTTGGCATAATCGCAGTATTTTAATGAAATTGAAATTTACAAACCGTTAAGTTTGCACTGAGGTTCTCATTTCGTTAGAAATATTAAATATTCTTTCCTGAAGTTCTCCGATTGTATTCACTTCTGTTGAATATACAGTATTTTTTAAATGGCCCGAGAAGTAAAAATCAAGCGCGTTTAGATCGGGAGATCTAGGAGGCGAGTTTATAGGAGCTTCTTGACCTCCCAATCCGACGGCTTGGAAAGTTTTGATCAAGCCGAATCGATTTAATTTTTTTGCGGGCAAACTAGTGGTCTTAGGACAAAACAATAAGACATAAAAAAGTTGATAAATAACTTGTAGTAATTAAAAAAAATATGTTGATAAAAGTTTAGGTGCACAGAAAAAGGTTCTGAACAAAACAAAACTTAGGGTTCCACATTTCTACCCTGTATAAAAGTAAACTGAACTACAAAACGCTACCATAGAATGGCACTCAATTAGCTTATAATGTATACCAAAATTGAAGATTCTATGTTTAACCGATTTGAAGAAAAACAACAAAAACTAATATTTTTCGCAATTTTGCAGATCAAATATTTAAAAAATGAGACCTCCTCCGCCTCTAAAATAACTAGGAGACCACGCTGTTAAAATATTTTAACATATTTACGGAACACCCTGTATATCTATGTATTTTTGAAATCAGGAAACAAAATCCAATCGACCTGTCCAAAAATATATAGGGTGTTTCATTTAAAAAAAGCGACTTTTTATTTTAAGACATATTTTTATTTTAAATTCAGATTTAAAAAAATTATGTAAAATTGACCTACTTTTGTGTTGGTCTCTTTCACAATTTTTTTGAAATATGTAATCGATCTAGGGGGTGACAACTTATGAGGAAACACCCTGACAAACATTCTAGCCACAGCACAATAATTGATTAAAATATTAATGAACTATTCGATATGCGATTATCAAGTAGGAAAACAGAGAGGAAATTCTTGAAATTTAAACAAAAAACCCTTCTTACAAACTTTGTTCCTTAAAGACTTGGACATTTTTTTCGGAAAATATTTTCGGTATCGTTTGCTCTATTCGGAATTCTAGCCGCATATAAGTGGGAATGGGGAACTTTTTTGCATTAATAAATGCAGAGTTAGCTCAGGTATGTTTGCCTTATCCTTTATTGTTTTCGGAATTTCTTAATTTGTTCAACCAACAAATATTTTTAACTAAAAAGACGGGCCCTTTTGTACAGTGTCTCAGAATTCAAGGGTAAATAGACCTTGTCGGAATACGGAAAAATCCAAATATACATTGGTCCCCAAAAGGTATACTAGGCGTCAAACCTCACTTGAAAAGAAGCTGCAAAACGGTTTTATTCATTTTAATGAAACTTTGTGGGTAGTGAAGATTGAAGACTTTCAATTATTTTATTTTTGTTAATTTTACCAGTTTCGTCCATACCAACATGTTATTGGATATTTTCAATAAAAAAATCGAACTCCCATTGATTTTTTGAAGAACAAAAAATGCGTCTTAATTGGTTTTTCAATTCTGGAAACAAAAAGACTCTTATTTCTGTCGTACCGATCAACCACCTTCCGGTAAAAACATTTTTATGATGAAAAGTCTAGCAGCGCAAAATACTTGATTTGAGCTGCTAAATAGGACTCAGTAGTGTATTATAAATAAATATTAAGTATGTATTTTATAAATGTATGAAATTCTTAAAATAAACATTGAGTATTTCTTTAGTTCTTTGTTTTACCAGTGGTTAATAATGTCAAATTTCATCATCAAAATGTGCTTTTGATCATCAAAATCTTTACGTAATGATGAACACTGTTAAAGTTATAAAAAAGCACAAACATTTCTATAATCTTAATTTGATGTAACTTTGCAGCGAAACATTTGTGAAGCAATTCTTATACAGGGTGTTCGCAAAATACGTTTCGAATTTTTTAAAGATGATCCTACAGGCTGAAATAATAGTAAGTCATGTAGCAAAAATTCTAAATCGGCAAGTTTCCCGAGTTACAGCTCATCAAACTTCGCTTTTTTCTTTTCATTTTCCTATTCGACATATTTTTCAGACCATTCGAGACCTAACATTTATTAACATTAAAACTGTACCGATTTTCAATTTAATTCGCGAAGAACTGTTCAGAATAGGTCAAAATTAAAATGAAAAAAAAAGTTTGATGAGCCCTAACTAGGAAAATATTCCGATTTCGAATTTTCAGTACATAACTTACTACTATTATTTTAGCCTGTAGAATCACCCTTAAAAAATTACTAACGCATTTTGCGAACACCCTGTATATTGAAATTTAAAAATATTATTTGATCATCTAAACTAAAATTTGCATAGGCAAACCCCTTTATTTTTAGTTTTGCCTTTAATGTCCATAGTTTATGCTCTCTTGCTAACGCGGTTACAGAATCGTGCTAATTTTGTTTTGAATCGTATCAGAGAAATCGACTCAGTCTTACTTCATCGCAGTATATATTTTGTCCCAAAACTTGTACAAAAATGTAAAAAGACAGCAAACAAAAAACCCTTATTTGATTTTATAATCATAATAATAATTTATAATGTATCGTGGGAAACTATTCAATTGCTATAAAATTGTAATTTCTTTCAGATCTTGCGATTTGCCTATTCTTTATATAGCTATACGTTGATCATAATCGCTATAATGTTTATCATTTCCGAAATTATTACGTTCAGAAAGAGTTTAACCGAGCTGACCACCGTGCTGAGTGAGATTGGAATGATGTTTACTCATTTAGTAGGGATGGTTAAGTTTTGGATTTTAATTCACAAACGAGATGAAATTGAGCAGGTGAAAAACAAGCTGCGAGATGTTCAGTTCGAGTATGTGGGTATTGGTAAGGCGAGTTTACTTAGTTGAAAAGTAAATATTTAAAGTAGAGTTTTCTAGATGATTTTCAGCCTGGCTTGAAGATGAGAAAGGAAAAACTCTTTATAATAATTATATCGACGTTTATTTTTGCACTTTACAATTTTGTGGGCATCTCAGCTCACATTAGTGCCGCCTCAATGATGTACAAATATACGGCAAATGGGAATTTTCTTGGCAATACCACTTGCGAAACTTTCGTACCGTATTATTTCTACTATCCATTTGATGTTAGCAGCCCAAGTAGTTGCCATTACTTATTGTTCTATATGGACTTGTCTTTGGATATTTACGCCAGTTATATTGCCAGTATGTAGAGTATAAACTTTGATTATTTTTGAATTTTTGAAGTGAAAAATGATTATTTTTGAAGCGTTTATAAGCGCGTTTAGCATTTTTTGTTTTGAGAGGTTTTTACGGAACATTCACCATTTTATCTACAGAGTTTAGTTGAAAGAATTAAAAATTTATTCGACATTGTGTCGGGAATAAACTCGTATACCTAAGTAAGTGTTTGTAAACGGGCATAATTTTCAAATTTATTTTTTGGTATGGGGTTTTATGAATTATATACCATTTTTTGGCTGATCCACTATTTTCAATTGAATATTTTTTCATGGAATCATTTAAACGGGCGATATCACATTCTCCATTTTTGGCGCAAGAAGCTTTTCATAAAATGCCAATTTTTGGATCACCATCTTTCTGTTCTTAGCGGTCACAGACCCAGACAGATACATACATACATGCAGTTTGTTTTTCATTTAAGCATTTGACTCGGTGTTTGTAATTTTGCTTAATCTTCTGGCCACTCAATTGAATATTCTGGGAGACGCTTTAAGAACAATCAGAAAAAGGTGCGTAAAACGACTGCAGATGAAAGTCGATTCCAGTTCTTTGTATGACGCTGATAACCCTTTACTGGAAAATGAAATGTACAATGAGCTCACCCATTGTACCAAGCATCTCTATCTACTGTTGGAGTAAGTGGCGCAAATTGGTGCTGCTTTTTATCATAATTTGTTATTTTTCAGAGTAGGCAATGATATAGAAAGTATTTTCACATTTCTTACACTGCTTCAAACTATAGCCTCCCTCTTAATATTCGCTTCATGCCTATTTGTAGCTGCAAGGGTAAGGACTTCTGATACTTGATGAACTGTAGTAATTTTTATGAACTTAGGTAAAACCAACAACACCGATTTTTTATTCACAACTAGAATACTTTTCTGCAGTTTTGTCGCAATTAACCGTCTATTGTTGGTTTGGAAACGAGATTACACTTGCAGTAAGTAGTTTTGTAATGTTTTTAGGAAGTTTACCTTCAAAAGGTAGTTTTCAGAGCTCCGCAATACCATATTCGATATACAGTAGTGACTGGTTCAGTAGCAGTGAAAGATTTAAAAAGTCCATGCTGTTAACAATGGCGCGATTGCAAAGGCCTTTGTATGTTTCTATTGGAAAGTTTACTCCGCTGGCTCTTACAACCCTTTTGAGTGTAAGTATCATGCTGCAGGACTTTTATTGAAATTGTAGAATTGCACATGCTCGGGTTTCCATTGTCTGAATAAGATTTTTCAGTATTTATCAAAAAATTATCGAACCATCTTCGTTTCAATAATTTTTCTTAAGAAGTAACTGATGGTTTTTAATTTAATTCACCTTTTTGCTTGAGGCTTGGCATTTTCGTTCCCTTCATTGTAATAATAAGTTAGAATGTTTTAATTTTTAACTAAATTCTTCCTTCTGTATAAATTGCCATTATACGATAATTTATTTCTTTTTTGCCGTCTCAAACATAATTTGATAATTTCTGTCTACGAATTAAAATGATTATTTTCCAAAAAGTATTTGGATTCCTGGACTAAAGAAATAAGCAATATACATGATTTTTCATTAAAAAAGCTAAAAATTACACTGCTTATAGGCTATATTACTTTCACACTCTTTCAAACTAATTTTAAATAAAATTGTTCCGTGTATAGTGAACTCATTTTTTCCTTTTCTATTCGGAAAATGCATCTAAAAACTATTCTTTTAACGCCAAAGTGAAGAATAATCGAAGCGGTTGATTGAAATAAAGTTTAAATGGTTTCGTGTATTTAACTGCTTTCCATAATTTCCTTTTTAGGCACTGAGTTTCAATTCATTGTTTGAACTCTAAAATAATAATCAGTAAAGGCTGAAGTCTATTCGATTGTGTTTATTAATTTTTTAAATGACTTTTAAGGAAGTTTTATTTTGAACTTCAAAGAACATATGTTGAAATTTCAACAAAATTGTTCAAGTAATTGTTTTAAATGCGCATTTAAACGGTTCACTAACAAATTCCTAAATCAACCAGGGAATTTCAAGTTATTCACTAAGTTTATTGAAAATAGACGATTTTTTCATACCTTTTAAAAATTTACTTTTCATATAATCCAGTTAGTATCACTTATTCAATTATCAGATGAAATTTTTACGATTACAATTTAAGGCAACTTTTACAATGAAATATGGTCTGTTTAGGGTGTTTTTTTTTGAGCGGTAAGAGCGCACGTTATTGTATAAATTATTTCTTACTATTTTTATATACGTACTATAAAGTATTTGAAAAATAGTGTGAAATATTCAAACTGCACATTCTACGACAAAAAAGTGGGACTTTTTCTTACTTAAACAAGGTTCCACAAATGCCTAGATAATTATCTATACACAAACATTCGATAGTCGTATTTTTTTTGGTTTTTAAGGAATATTCCAAATACATTTAAATCGAGACTCATCTGTATTAGCGTGGGCAAAGTGACTTATTCTGAAATTATATTTTGCAGCTTCAAAACACCTACTGAAAAATTCACGTTTAAAAAGCCAAAAACGTTAGTTTTGATCCCTTGGTTTTTTACAATTACACTATGTAATAATTTCTGTATTATACAGAAAATTGATTAAAATATGCACTCGTTAGAGAAATAGAGTAGGTACATGTACGTAAATTAATATACATTTTTCAGGTTATCAAAGGATCATTTTCTTATTTCACTTTATTCCAAAGCGCTGGAACCGATTAAGGCATACCATCTAGAGCCGAAACGATTACAATGAAATTGGAGTAAAAAGTCACCATTTTAGTTGTAGACAAATCTCAGATTTTGCAGAAATTACACGAGCAAGCTGAACAGTTGTTTTATTTCGAAACTTTACTTTTAAAACATCAGTTGAGAAGTTGGGAATATACGTTGGGAGCGGTTTACCAGTCTCAAGTCAATTTTTTTATCGCTTTAAACGTTTTCGTGAGTTTAACGTGAGTAGTAACCCTTTAATACTTTTGCAATTTATTTTAAAAGTACTTCTTTCATGTCTTTTAATCAATGCATCAAACTATTTATTATCTAATAGAAGTAAATTATCTACTGATCATAGTTCGTTTCTAAACAGAGGCGTATTTCAAATTAAGCTCTGGAAAGCGTCAATAAATTTTAATTACTTTCATTTTAGCCATTCTCATATTCATTAAATATATTGTTATTTTCGCGGCCCAATTCCAATAAACCCCTGTTATCTTTGTCACTGCAAAAATTCCAGCTCAGGTTTGCTCTGACGTCCAACCTATGCCTTCATAAATAATTTATCAACATCATTACTAGATAAAAGTGTGTAAATATTGGGCCATATGCTCAATATGAAAATGTTACAAGCGTTTTCTTCGCCTATCGCCCATTAATGAACAGTCGGGTATGTTTGTTTTTGGTATATGCCTATCGATACACAACAACTTCCGGGTGTATTTCTGATATACATATACGGTATTAATGTTTGTTAAGTTAATCGAGAAAATGCTTACTAAATCGCAATATGATTGAATAGGGAAATTTACTTACGGGTCCTTTGTAAAGATGCCCAGTTTCCATTGCTAGCAACTCAGCTACAAGGGGCCCACCTGCTATTCGCACCACTAATTCTTTAGCACTTAGTGATTTTTCCAATAAGAAGAGTAGCATAATTTTCAGGGTTAAGCAGATTTTCATTTTGGTTACTGCAATTTTGGCGATATCTTAACTAAAACAAAATTTATCGGTTTCAAAAAGTAGGTACATAGAATTTAATTTTCGAAAGTAAGTTGAGAAAAACGTAGCACCACTCAGAAAAAAGACTCTAAACAAGAGCACACAAGAGCAATTAAAAACCATTTAATTTCATTAGCGATTTGGAAGTACAAAATGCAACTTTTTTTTTGCATATAAAACAGCTTTTACCTGAAAAAAAATTCTTGAATTTCTAAAAAGTTGTAGATCACTAACACTATAAATCGCCGAATTGACTTACAAATTTTCGAAAGTTTTTGCCGCGCTTTTCTCCAGAAAACGAAAGTTTCACGCTTGTTTTACAAATCGCGTGATAGGGAGTGGAAAAGCAAGTGCTGAAAGCAGCTGAACGGTGGCGAAAATAACTGAAAGCTTCAATCCCTTCTCCGATTTATAGTAACGGTATTTTATTGGTTTTAGGGCCATTGTTAAACAGGTTAATGTAACATAAAAGCGGATTTATTTGCCACTAATTGATCGATTTTGGTGTATTCGGTTTGTTTAATGAGCGCTTGTAGCAACTAGATTCACGCAGTTCAAGTCTATTAAAATTGAAGATATTTAATTATGTGTTTAATAATAAAAGCAAACATTTCTGATACCAATTTTGGGGCCATATACATTACACATACAATTAATGATTGAATAAGTTTTTCTACAAAAGTTCCCGTCGTTCCAAAAGGTCATATTTCAATTTTTATAATTTTTTATCCGAAAAAAATTGGAAGCGAGTCACTTAAAGCCATTAATCATCTGAATATCTGCTGGATAAATGGCAGAAAAGATTACGCATTTTAAATCCTTAAAGCTACGAATTAACCGGAATATTAAGTTTGTCTACAAAATCAAGCTAAAATATTTTGCGTTCTATTTATTTTAATTTTAACTGAAATGTAATTTTTTTGGTTTGGAAACGTCGACCAATCACGGTAAAAAAATGAAGTGTCGACAAACTAGTAAAACTCGGTTATTTTAATTAAATGCAATTAGGAAAATTATTTTAACTGTTATTGTGTAACTGTTACTGTGTGACTACTGTGTAACTAACTGTAATTATTTTCCAAATTTAATTTACAAAGCTTCTGGGTTCCCGGCAGTTATATCACAACATTTACAAAACACACTTTTGCTCAATATGTTTCGCTATTTTCTGTCATCATCAGTCGGGACCGTAGAGAGAGGTGGAGTGAACCTTAAAGAAAACATACAAGCATAGGTAGCAAGGAAAAAAACCTAAAATGTTTCCTAACTACATGCTAGAACCTTGCACTTATTTCAAAATTTATACAGATTGACTGATGATGGTAGCAAATACCGAAACGTATTGATTTAAAGGCTATTTTGTAAATATTATAATACTTTTACTCTCTGTTTTAAAATTCGATTTAATTGCTCGTCGTTTCTGTATTATTTGTATATAGAAATAAATTCTTACACAAGAGAAGATTAAAAGCAGAAGATGATTACTTGAAAAAAATACCTCTTAATAAAAATTGTTTATTCTACAAACCAACAACAACAAAGGAAATCAAATTTCAACTATTTAAACAAATCATTCTATCCAAATTGCAATTCTAAACTTGGCCAAATAAGTAAAATTAGTCAATTACAGTAATCCCCAATACATCAATTCCCCAACAGTTTCTACCAACGCACTAGTGCCAATCACTGTTCCCAATATTTGTTTTCTTAAAGCTAGAAAACAGCAGTTAATCGCTTTAATCCAACGTCGCTTGACTGGCTTGTCGCTCAGATAATAAATTTTAATTACATCAATTCCTAAATCCCGAAAGTGTCTGCAGGGGGCATGAGTGGAATGCATATAGCAAAAAAATCGATCTCAAACTCTCATTGTTTCAGTTACGAGTTACAACCTACGCAACGGTTATATCGTTATTAAATACCACCTTATCAACGTTATTTATTATTTAGAAACGTTAAAACCAGCAACAGTATTATAAAATGGACAGCTAAGACGAGAAAATCGGTCTAACTCTTCAGTAGCAACTTACTTCGAAATACCTATCAAATTGATACCCATAAAAAAATAAGATTGTCTAAAACCAATACGTTTTCTGTCAACGTTGTATCAATTATTTTCATCTAAAACTGTGTCGGCTGAAGCGAAGCACATCTTTTTTCTCGTTTGATACTAACTAATATCTAAAGGTTCTTAGAGGTTTTTGCTATTCAAGTCTTCTACTTTGAAGCCGCTGCTAACGAGTAAACCGATAGTTTTTTATGAACACTGAAAGTACATAACACACAATAAGTGTTCAAATTGTTGGCCATTAATTTTATGACTGCGAAATAAATTTGTTTCGAATCATTGTTGTACCTTTTGGGGTATTTCGGGGGTTACAATTCATTCTCTCAAAACTTTCAAAGTTCCTTGAGGAGTGTAGTTTTCACCTTAATGCAAAATCTGATGGATTAATATCTGGAGTACTTGCAGGCCATTTCATAGGACCCTTTCTGGCAATCCGGAAAATCTTCATTTAGAAATTGCCTAACCGCTAAACCATAGTCGGTAGGGGAACCATCTTAGTGGAATATCAATAGATTTTCTGATAAATTTTCCAAAAGATCTTCTGATTGGGTATTATCGAAGTCTTCCAGCAACTAAAAATATGTTTTACCACTCTAATTTGATATGGACGGGAAACGTTTAGGTTTTGAGGATTTTTGTATCCTCCTACAGTTGTGATTCTCGACAATTTTAATTAAATATAAACTTGCTGCCTACGAAAAGCAGATATTGATAATAAAAGTGTGATTTTCCGTCGCTCTTTGGGTCATATGTTCGCAGTTTATTTTTTACGCTACGAATTGAATCAACTAAAAACTGAGCTTCTTTAAATTTTTTACTCATTTCAGCACACATTTTTTAGCCCGCATGCGTCTCTCTATAAGGTTGGTTAAAACATTCTTCATAGTTCCCACGTTTTTTGTTCATAAATAAATAATTCCATAATCCCAATTCTCTCTGCAGACGATTAAACTATTTTTACTGGCACTGACAAACCAAAGGTCTGAGAGACGAAAACAGTTGATTTAAGGGCTGCTTCAAAGTAGGATTTTTTGCTACACTATAAATAAAGTCCTTAAAAACATTTCATTTGATGAATCACTGGATTTTTCTTTCCCATTTAAAATTTTAAGGGTGGATCATCCTCTGCTCAGGTAATGAAGGTATCCATCCATACCATCCCAAGTATCTAATAGAGAAGTTTTTGCATCAACCGAAAAACTCCGTTTTGTTTTAGTTGGCGCATCCTGTATAGGTTTTCTTCGAGATATATCAAGTGCCTAAGCGTCTTCCTGCTTTCAGATTTGCTCTATAGCAATCTTATGCCGTCTTAATAATAAAATTAAGCTTTTCTTGATAATTAATTAATAACCAACACTGCGTTGTAATTTTCAGTGAAACCACTTGAGTACGTTTTTTAATAAATTGACTTACATTAAGTATTTGCAGTGTTTTTTGTATATGTTTTTCACATTTCTTCTACTTATTTACTATCTTCGACAGAAAGATTCATAAAGCAAACCCACAAGGTTTCTAGACACTAAGCAAACCCACAAGCTAAAAGAATAAGCTAATTCTTAATAATTATTCGATTTTTTGCTTCAAAGTTCGTTTAACGTATTGTATCATACTAAGTAATGCTATATTCTTTATTTGTTTCAATTATATCGGGATATTGGTTAATTTGAATTTCTTCAGTAAGTTCCCTTGTTCTCCTAATTGTCGATTTAGTCGTCTTTATTTGTTGCCATTTTAATTTTTTTTATTTGCTTGGCTCGCTAGGAAGTCGAAATTTTATAAAATTAAGAAATGACCACCGAACCAAGAATTCTATTTTAGATACAAATTTATATGCCACAACGCTTCTGGGTTTAGTAATTATTTGTTCTCTGCGCTAAATTTGACGCCACTAAATCAACCACTCATCATTTTTGTAACTCGTAATAGCATCTTTAATTACTGCAATTTTCATTTTCAGTTACACTACATATTAGTCAGAAATGTGTTTTTTTCAAGAAACTGTTTAATTTTGTGTTGTTAAAAAAGTGTGGTTTGTATTGGTTCTGCTTTCGTTTTATTTCTTAACATGAAGTCTCATTTATATTTCCTTTCTTTTTATCTTCAGTATTAAATTGCTTTTTCATTCATTTAACATATTAAACAGGTATTTGTAATTTCGATGATTAAAAATTATAATTCAATAACTTAACAACAAAAAAACGTTTTGATACTAACGTTTCTTCAGTCTCTAGTTGTGCTTTTTCATTAAGTAGCATTTGTAAAGAGTTGCAAGCTCGACCACTTGTGATTTTAAATAATGATTAATTATTATTAAATTTTGTTGTTGAAGAAGAGATGTTGACATTTAAAACTCCGTCATAATTACTTGTTCTATATTTTAGTTAAAACAGATCAAATTATCATTAATTTCCTTCAATTTAGTCGGCCTTTGAGATCTATTTTTTTAGTGTTTTCTTAGTATTCTTGTTCAATGCGAATTAATATAATCTGGTATTTTAGTAATCTCAAAGTATCTGTTGCAAGACGGAATACTACTCCAAATAGAAGCCCAAATACAACAAATAATATGAAAAAATTTGCAAATGTCCAGACAGAAAGTCTCAATCGCCTTTTCGAGCTTTCAATCACTTTTCGCTTTAGCAAAAAACTTGGAATCGCGACCTAAATCGAATTTAATGTTTATAAACAAAATTACGAGGAGCATTGTTTTTGGTTCAATTCAATTATGAATTGATTAAAGCTAACAAATACATTTATTTTGTGTGTTTCAAAAATGTCCCCTATGGCGTGTTATTAATTTCGAGTGAATAGAACATATACAAATATATTTTTTTACCATTTGAAGCACTTGAATAAAGTTCTGCTGCATTCGATGTTTTGATTTTACGATTTAAAATGAGCTTTTAGTAGACTTTGTGTCGATTAAGCGGAATAATTTTTATTTTAAACTCGTTACTTGGGAGGAGGTAAAAAAACTCGAAAGCAGCATAGTACGTATTTGTATTTCTTTTTTGAATCGTTGAAAGTCTTTTTTAATCGTTCAACTATACATTATTGACATATTTATGAGATATACACATACCTACATATCTTTACAGCAGGTTTTACTTAATGCTAAAGTTAATATAAACAGTTAATAGGTTAAAACATTTTTAATTTGCCTAATTATTTCTAAGTATAGCTAATTTGGATGGCATATATTATAACTTTAGATTTCACAAAAATATCAGACAGTAAGTAGTTTAAGTTGTACACTTCGTACGATATGTTAATCTGTTAATTTGAGATAAGTATTTTGTTTCTTTTGGAAATTTTTGAGTATTTAAGGCAAGTGTTTGGTCCAAGTTTCCAGATATGCTTTCAGTTTTTGAGAGGAAGGCACCTATGCTCTGATAGAATATTATGTTTTATAAATTTTGAAAATAGTTGAATTTTATCAAGAAAAATCAATGAAATTTAATCAAGCATTTCTCATTTTGTAAGGCTGTTAGGCTCATCAGTAAATAGCTTTAGGCTTATGTATTATACGAGTACTAATTAACCCACGGTCAAGATAATTGAACAAATTTAGTTGAAAGGATTGAATTAAATTAAATTTCTACGCTGAAGAGGAATGAAGCTTAACTAGGATAATTCACATTAGGACTATGTACAAATATGGACTGGTACAAATATGTTGCTGGATGTTTAACATATGCTGCATTTGCTGCATTTCTGCTTATTATTTCCACTTCGTCGGGCCTCATTTTCTTGGTCGATTTTTCTTCGCAAAGTATCTGAAAAGCATAAGTAAGGCCTAAATTGTTTTAACAGACCGTTATCTTGTTCTCTTCAACTATATTTTCACATAATTTGTAATAAGGGATCGTCGAAAAAGTTTGCTTTTCGATTACCTGCTAACGGTTTTTTGCCAATTGCAACTAAACTTTCGTAAAGTTCCTTGATGGGATTCACATCCGCGCTCAGTCCATGTGTCCAGATTAGCATCATCCGAAAGCCATGCTCCTTGTAACTAGAGGGACCTGAAAATCGCTGCTTATTTTCCATAATGGATAAATTATAGATTTTTCCTTGCCATTATATTGATGTTCTATAGCTTTGATTTGATCGTCTGTGAACGCCCAATGATGGGCCAATCTTTTCCATTCTCCATGCCCCAAGTGTTTATATGCTAGTTTATATAAAATTTCCTTCAATCGTTCGTATTCCTTTGCTCTTCCTTCGTCTTTTGACGTTGACCTCCACCGTCTACTTAACTTGGGCTTCAGGCCTGAACCTTCTTTTTTATTATCTCCATTTCCTTCCTGAAAGCAGCATTATTAATAAAATATAAAATATGTATAGCGTATCCATAATGTAAAAGATTATTTGGTTCATTTTTGAGGCGGTCGAAAAAAGGTGGTATAAAATCTATCGCATTAATGTCACATCAATCAATAATAAAGGAATATTTTGTTTTGTTGTCCGGGTTTATCGTAAATATTGCCGTTTCGCCATAAAGAGGATCATGATTCATACATATTCGGGAAATGTTTTTTTTAGATGTAAGCAGCAAACCGGAATTAGGAAACTAGTATTCAGCGTTTAACTTAGTTCTCAGAACTGTTGAAAATGTGTCGTACCTTGTGCAATGTGCATCGAATGATTTTATTTCTGCAAAACAGTTTGGTGGTTTTTAGTGCTTTTCGATCTATCGGCATCTGAGGAGTTGGAAAGAGGTTCAGAAACAAAGAAATTTTACTGGGTATGTAACTGAAGCTGAATTTAAAATAATTTAAGGAAAACCTTACATTTACATCAGTAAATTCGATATCTGAAGCTGAGCTATTTTACAACCCACATTTTTCCGTGTCTGGCCAACTTGCTCCGACTTGTTTTTTTGATATTCAAATCAATGCGTTGATATGTCTTAATACAGATAATAAAGCAGATATCAAAAATTATAGGATATACAGGGTGCCCATTTTCTGAATCTTTGTATGAGTAACTTCTACTTTTAAAGATAGAGAAGCCGTTAAATGGGCAAAATTGGGCAAATTGGGAATTCGATTGCCTATTCATTACCGTTTTCAAAATTTAGGTACTCGACTTGGTTCCTGAAATATCCTGAAAAGACAAGAAATCAACACTTWTTTAATTATCACTTATTACGTAAACTGCTTAACTTAGAAAAAAAGTTAAAAYTGCCCTTAGTACAACTTGATTTACTAGATAAAAAATAAACTTATAGTTTTTTAAATGGTAATCATAGTTGGCTGTGGGCCTTTTAAAATCCTCATTTTTTCCTGAATTTAACGATTTAATTGTCTGTAGGTTTTTCTCCTTTTGTTGCCGTAAAACTTCAAAAGAAGATAAAAAATGTGTAGTAAAAAGAAGTAGATTATCACACAAAGCACAAAACAATAATGAATCGTTTAAATTAAATGTTCAAATTGACTTCCGTTTACGTCCAGGCATTTTTTGGCATCTTCACATTCAACTCGTGAGTTCTGTGAAGGTGCACTATCATGTTGAAAATATGCCAATTTTCGATACGATGCTAACGGAAAACTATTCAACATGTCTTCAAGTTCATTTGGTAAAAAGTGTAAATATCTTTCCATATTTAAATTGTGATTATAAAAGAATGGACCAATAATTTGCCCCACCAGACATTCACAAAAAAACACGTTGATGTCGCCTATTTTCAATTAGATGATGATTTTTATTAGCCCAGTAAACATGATTGTGTCTGTTAATTATTTAATGTTTGTTTTGTGCTTTGTGTGATAATATAGTTCTTGTTTCCATAGCCTACTACACATTTTTTTATCTTCTTTTGAAGTTTTACGGCAACAAAAGGAAAAACATACAAACAGTTATATCGTTAAATTCAGAAAAAAATACGGATTTTAAAAGGCCCACAGCCAACTATGATTACCATTAAAAAAACCTACGTTTATTTTTTATCTCGTAAATCAAGTTGACTATTGCTAGTTTATTGAATTCAACGTAAAAAGTTCTACCAAAGATAATTTTAACTTTTTTCTAATTTAAGCAGTTTACGAATTAAATGATAATTTAAAAAGTATTGATTTCTTGTCTTTTCAGGATATTTCAGGAACCAAGTCAGGTACATAAATTTTGAAAACGGTAATGAATAGGCAATCGAATTCTGTTCAATTTTGCCCATTTAACGGATTCTCTATCTTTAGAAATGTAGAAGTTACCCATACAAAGATTCAGAAAATGGCCACCCTGTATATATCTTTACAATAAACAAATTATTATTAAGGCTTTTCTCGCGGAAAAAATACGTCTTGGCTGAAGTCTGAAGAAACGCTCTCAACTTAAATAAATAGAATATAACACAACTAAAAATTTTTTTTTTGTTTCGTTTAATCATTTCAAAAAGAACTATCGTATGTCTTAAATTTGAAGAATTAAACAAAATACCAAAAGTATACGACGACGGTACGTCGACTCAAATAAAGAGAGCGAAATTGTATGACATGTTTAATTAAATTTTTTTTAATTTTGGAATTTCAATAAATACCTTTGTTACACAACTTTTAATGGCAGTAGTTTGAAGAAGTGTTTTTCGAAGCATGCTTATTGTAAACATCAGTACGTGATTTAAAAAATAAAATGGGAATAGAAGTGCTGGTTTCAACTCTTTCAACTTTTTTCTGGACTTTCAATTGTGAAATTTTCAGCTGATATTCACTTATGCAAAAGTTACCGGCTCAATTTAGAACAGCGCGGCATGAGATAGATGGAATCTCAAGATTAAACTACATGCAAATTATACTCTCTGGTAATACTTAATGCGAAAATGAGATTTTCATTAAATCACATTTAAAGTTACATTTATTTTATAATCGTTCGAATGAAATATAATCGGTTGTATTACGTTTTCAGTTATACGTTTAAATGCCAGAAAATTCTCTCATATTGGAGCGTTTTGCAAACACCAAATACGATTTTAAATATTCGGGTCTCCAGCGATTGAGTTATGAAAAATAACTGCGTATTAATCCGTTTATTTCCCAATTGAATCAAACTGAAATTAATTTTTGGTTTGTTGAATAGATCGATTTTTGCTATTAGTATTGAAAATATTTGAATTTACAAAGCATGTGGGTGGAATTCATTTTCAAGTTTCCATCAGCATTAACAGATTTATCATGGTGCACTGTTGTATAATCAGTATTATTTGATTTACTGTTGCACTTTGATTTTTATTTTGTTTAAGATCTCATAATTTCACAAATATTTGAAGATTGCTTGGATACATCGTATTGTTAAATAATGATAGACTAAAGATATTTTGCATAGTTTGCACCAAGTTGTTAAAATATTTGATGTTTCAATATAAAATTGGTTAGAAATTAGTCCTCAAACGTTTATCTACGCTAAAAAAGTTGTGGGTCGCTTTGATAAGTAGCCACCTAAAATATCAATGTACTGTTTGGTGTGAAGAATTATTAACACCAAATTTTTAAACTAGCTCTTCATACCCTTTTTGTATGAAGCAAAAACTGACTCTTAGAAGCAACCGTTACGAAGATATTTTTTTAATGTAGCCAGTATTTTAGGAATATCGGCACTTACTTTTAAAAATATCTCATTTGGCAATTTCAGTAGGTATATTTTTTCACAAGAAAAACCATTATACACTGCAAGCTGTTAAAATAGCAGTCTCTTGTTTAAAGCGCTACTAAAGACCTAAAAAAAACATTTTCCGCATGGCTTTCATTTCTCGCTTGCGCCATCGAAAACAATCACGAAAACCCGGTCATGAGAAACGTGTTGATCTTGAATTTGTTTACACAATTACTTAAATTTTCATCGCTCTTAGTGAAATGCAATTTTTACATACTGGCGTGCCCAGTAAGCACATGATCAAAAGGGCACTGCGACATTATTTGGCTCAAAAGAAGGCAATTTGAGTTGATTTTATTATTAAAAAGTTTGTTTAGGATAAGCGTAATGGAAATTTGACCACTAAAAGCATAGAGTTAGACATGTTTTTTTAATTGGAATAATAAAATTGTTTTGTTCTCTTCCCGGCCACACATTACGACTTTGATGGCTTAAACCCATTTATGAACGATAAAGGCACACGATAATGTGATTTTATAAACTGGAACGTGCACTTTGGCCGAGTATACAGTTTTCGGCGAGCGCGTTTAGGATAACTGGATGAGTTGAAAAGGCTCGAGTTTATCTTATTTTAATCCACTATATCCTAGAAACCGCGATTTAATGGCATACAGTTTACCCCAATTTTGCAACATTAATTACATTGTGCATAGAAAATCTGACTATAAGTAATAACTTACGGTTCCTGGGTAATCCAGCCTGGCAGTTTTAATTATCATATCCACAATGGCGGTAAAACTGCCCCTTGCGGCAATATACAGAGGGGTTCTGCCGCCTTGTTCCCTCTGTTCAATATCCGCCCCCGCAGCTAGAAGCAGCTTACATATTTCTGTATGACCCATTTCTGCAGCTATATGAATCGGGGTTTGTAATCTCTGAAATTATTAAATAATGCGTTATGATGGCGTTGCAATCGTTTTTGCACCAAACTGCCGAAAAACAATGTTGATGGAGATTGGAAAAACCGAATTCTACCTTGTTGGATTATAGAAATTAAATACTCGTAGTATCTGATATTACTACCTAGAGCGAGAAATGCCCCATTAATTACTGAAGAGGTTTAATGTGCTAGGTGTATATTGGTTCTTTTAGCCTAAGAATATCAAATGGATTCTTTGCTGTTTTATGTCGTTGATGATCCAAGTTAATAATGGTAGAAGATTGATAAACATTGCTTTACACGTGCGCGCCATGTAAAGTATAACTTTTTAACCATACCAAGAAATATGAAATATACTAGGTAGTGTTAGACTGATTTTTCCTGATTTTTAATTTTGGAGGGCCAAACCTTTACGGTACAACGTTTGAATACGAAGAACTTCATATTTTTGACATTCAGTCTATATTGTACAAGGTAAGCTCATGATCAAAAGGGTACTGCGATATTCTTTGGACCAAAAGAAGACCATCTGACCTAACTTTTATTAACAAGAAATGTCTCGCTCCTCTGCTATTGATGGTCAAAGTTCTTCAAAAAAAT
>NW_026018916.1:11543201-11553824 GCF_020466585.1 Dendroctonus ponderosae | reverse complement strand
TTTGACCTGAGTCTTCCCAAAATATACAAAAATTTAGGCAGAAGGAATGTATTGTAAAATAACTGGGATTTGTTCTTCAGGATGTGTTCGAGCTTTCCGAAAGCTGCTCATATCAATTTCATGCGTTTTACATCTTGGCCTGTTTCTTATTTTAGCAGTGTGTCTCAAGTATATATTTTTGTCGATCTCCGTCTTATTTTTTCAAAATTTTTATATTTCACTTAATTTTAAAGCTTACACTTCCAAACGCCAGGTTTAATTTATTAAACCTCTGTTCTAACTCCTCATAAGATTACAAAAAATGTGTGATTTTTTCCATACAAATTACGTATATTTATCTATATAGAAATCCAACTTGTTGCCAACTCAACTTCAACTTCCAAAATCCAGCTTGTTTCACATGTTGAAAATATATTATACCAATACTCATATTGATTAGATCATTCTACTTAATTGATTATATTTTAGATTATATTCTTTTGTATTTCAATATCACAAGCATTAAGATAGCCGTCGCATATGAAAAAAAGTTTTTAAATTTTTGGCTCATGTTGTTTAATTATTTTTTGGTATTGCGGTGATAATTTTTTTCCTTCAAACCGATTAGCAAAATTTAAGACTCGTGTTAAGCTAAAAGTTTGACTTGAACTAAGAGCAGAAAAGTTATCGCTGCCAGATTTAAAATATTATTTTTTGAGACTATCCCATAGAAAATAGAATTGTTGTCCGAATAAGTCAAAAACCGTTTCGAGCTATTTGGTTTATCTTTAAACTTTTGGTGTAGAAGTCGCAAAAAACGTTATTTTTGTCCAACTAGGACGATGCAAAACTTTCCGATATTTATTTTTTTCATTTGTCACCCTGTATAAATTGTATTTGAGTTGCTCAATTTTTGCAAAAACATTGACGACTAAAAAGCAAATCTGGCTAAATAAAGCTTCAAATAGAAATCAAATCGCCTGAAGTAATCGTATTTTATCCACTTTCTAAGTTAGGGCAAATTTGGCTGTGTGATTTTCTTGAGCAGTTTATTGCGCAGGTTGTAAAAGTGACTATGTATAATTTTAATAATTATTTTATTATAATTAATCAAAGTTTGAGCTACTGAATAGAGTGTGAAATAAGGGAATAAATTTGTTAACTGATTCAGTTATTAGGTGATCGAAGTAGCGTCCAAGTAGCGATCGAAAAAAATCAATAAGAAACATGAAAAAAAAAGTTTGCTGTTAGAAAAATAAACATGTTTTTGCTCATTTTAAGGAAACGACGGCTTTTTTAGGCTGAAGGAAAAGTGAAGTAAAATATAAACTTGTTTTTTGAAAAGACAATTTTATGATTGATTCTTCTGATGACAAATATACATAAGAAAGACAAATCATTATTGTAGCCAATGTTTATTTTTTATTATTGTTCCAAACCACACATCCATCAAGTGTCTTATTGATTATTGAGCCACAAAGTAGTAACTGATTATTTGAAACTGTTGAGGTCTAATAATAATAACTTTTCAAGTTAGTACTAGAAAATACTTCTATACACCACCATTGAAACTTGTGTTCATTATTCTTTAAAAACTGAAGTATAAACAATATAATTACCAACCTGTTTGAGTTTTGAGGTATAATGGCGCATGTTACGCAACTACCAGTGATGATCGTTGCCACAAAAAATAATTTAAATTATATTAGCAACATATAATTGGAAGCAACAGAAATTTGACCGATTCCAGTGTTAGAATAAACTCAACTTTAATCTTTATATTTTCCAGTCCTCGTGGATAAAGTATTTCTACCATATTCTTGAATAATTGCTATTCTACTGTACGGTATGATTAAGCCTGGCCTACGGTTCGAGTAGTAATAGCCCTCATTATTCATTTATTAAGCAGTATAAGCTACAGTCAGCTTCAATGGGCTTAAATCTACTTGCGATCAATTAGTCAATGTTAAATCTGCAGCAAATATTTAATCGGATTTAGTCAGAAAAGGCTGTAAATGAGGACGGATTGCGGGCAAAAGTGAAAAATACTGACATCCGAAATCAACATTTGGCTTATTTTTGTGTAGCGGCCGCGTTCGTGGGCAGTCTGTGTCAAAACAACATTGAGAGGCAATTATTTTTGCTTGCATTTGTATTTAAATTACAAAATATAAAACATTCTATATAAATATCTGGAGCAAGAACCCGTGTTGCATGCAAATCTCCTTTTTGTGTGTTTACTCTTAATACAACTCAAGGTAAACTCTCGCAGATCAAATCAAAGAACATGAGGAACATTTCAAAAAAATGCTGTTTGTTTTTTTATATTATTGATAATTATGTTGAATTCAATGGCCTCAGGTTTATCAACAACGATTCGACAAATTCGTTTAAAAGGTTAACTTTAAGGAGCCTTTGCTTTCATGTCCTGTTTTATACTTTATGAGGAACAACCGGATAAATTTAATTGCATTTTGTTACTTTTCAGTATCCACAAAATAGAGAATTTCACCGCGATCCAACATACTTTCGAGACTTCAGGTTTAAGTTTTAAACCATATATGCTGCATTTAAATGATATGTGGACATATTTTCAGGCTAAACTTTGAAGGAGCAATATTTATCAATTAAGCTGTACTAAAGTTCTACCACTTTCTTTTTATTTCAAAATTATTTTGCTGTATTAGTACAGACTCTATAGAAGAAAGTTAGAAAACCAAATTATTCAACAATAAGTAATAAGAACCTAATCAATCAAAAATAAATTAAATACACACTTTTAGAGAGGCGACAAAATTGGCTCCGATGTTTTTTGTCACGCAGTAAAATAAGAATTAAAAACCGAAAAAAAGTTACAAATTACGAAACTCGTCTCCTGTCAATACGTTGTAGTTTATTTGTTTATACACAAAATTATCTATAATACGGAGGTTTTACTTTTTTCTTAAGTTGAAATGCAAAATTTTTTATTTTTCTTAAATGTTTCTAGAATTTAAACACGTGCCTGAGTTTTGCAATCTAAATTGACAAAATTTTGGAATTAATGGTTTAAATGTAGAATTTACCATTACAAAGGTTTAGAAAAATTACGAAAGTATGATACAAAACCAGCGCATTGAGAAAGTCGTTAAATTTTGATACCTTCAAGACGCCGAAGAGTTAAACAAATTTAATTGCTTCTGGTAGTAAGCCAAAGGTAAGCCGTGTCCAAAACTTATTTAACGAAAAAATCAAGTTGTAATTATTTTTTATTATGCTTTATACAGAGTGTTTCTTAATAAGTGTCCTGGCCGAAAAGTGTAGGTTCTTCTTAAAAAAGCACCTTTTTTCCTTTCCCAATTTTGTTTGCGAGATACAGGGTGTCAAAAGTTTAAATTATTTTTAGTTTTTACCGATATGTTAGAAACCGTTTACATTTAGAAGTGATTGAACTTTTTTACACACTTTACGACGTGGAGCTTTTAAGGTAGCGGGTGGGTTTCCCTCCTTACTTATACGCCACTGGAAAAAACTATAATTTTCACAGCAAATCTGAAGCGCCACTGATTATTGACATAAAAATAATTCTATCGGTTCTTAACAAATTCCACCAATATTAACTTCCTCCATGAAGCTTTACCTGTTTCTCTCCATAATAAGAAATTACATTTGTTTGCTCTGGTAAACGTAATTAATCAGCTTTCTGAAGGCACGATGTTTCGCACATCCCATGTGTTTATTAATTAATACAAAACTAATTCAATTTTCCTAGTATTGTAATCCATCAGAGACCTGTCCTTGGCTGAACAATATGATGAATTTCCTTATAATTGGATTAGAATCAAGCTCGGAGGTCTGGTTAAAGCATACGAGCCGACATAAAACACTATTAAATTCGTGAGGGTTTACCTAACTTCTCCATGTTTGTATTATTATAAATAGCGGTCTCCTTACCTTATTCAGACAGTTAAGATTAGCTCCTTTATTTATCAGAATTTCCACAGTCTCGGCCTCGTTTGCTTGGCAAGCCATGTGTAGGGCTGTATTACCGCTCTGAAACAATATTTAACTTAGGGAATAGGTGCGGAAATTATAGTTTATAATAACAAAAGCTGACCCGAAGAGGGTATCTACTTACCTACTTGTGCTAAGGGTTCAAGCAAATGTGCAAGTTTCCTAACGTTTATTGAAATTGCCTGAGTGAAGTTTTATTAAATACGTTAGAGAATAAATCAAATTATTTGTATTATGTTCGGCTATTTTTTCAATTAGCTGAGACGGATGAGGTATCTTTAATATGCTTATAGAGCTATTTGCTCTCCATGATTGCGTTTACTTGTTGATCTTTCATTTTCGCGCTTCTGTGTTTACCTCGTGATGGTTTCGATTTTCACGCTCTTATATTTGCTTTGTTCTTTTGTATAGCTTTTCAATTGATTTCGGTATGCTTTTGCACTTTATTTAGTCTGCTGTAGCTCCTTTAAATAAGCTTGAAATTACTGCGTAAATATGTGCCAAGTGCGTTTGCTGTGGCTGTGTTGATAAAAGTTTGGAGCACAGACAATCATTTTGGGGATTTATTTCGATATAAAGTGTTTTGTTCACATTTAAGGAGAACTGAAATGCTTTAGAGTATAAATTAATTAGGTTCCTAAATTCTTGACTGACAGGGTAGCTTTTTTACATTTCAGTACTTTTTAGTAGATTTCTCAATATTATCAAAAATATTTATACAGGGTCTTTCGATTCGACAGGCTTTTTGACATCTGGTCCAAAAATTTTTTGTAAAAAAAATACTGCGTGTATTAGTTTAGGAACAAAAGGCAAATGACTGCATTTTTTTAAACCGTTTGAGATGGTTCAGTTATTTTTAGAATGTACTGAATGTTAATAAAAAATGTATTTTTCTACTGGGTGTCTGATAAGAATATGATCAACATGGTTTGGTAAAATGGAACATTATTTGGTTCAAAAGAAGACGATCTGTCTTCTGCCTTGTCTTGAACTTACGAATGCCTGGCTAGTCCGCTATTGATGGACAAAGTTCTTCAAAAAATAATTGTTTGCAATATTGAGAGGATTCGGGGCAGATGGATTTTAATTAAATTTCTGTGGATTCGACTCATATTTCTATGAAACTACTCCGCTCATTCACATTGGCTAATTCTTGCGAGTCTTGTTATGAAATATATCAGAACTTTTTCGTTGGTGGGTCGAATTAATTCATTTTTTAATTCAGTTAGACCTTAACCCTTTCCCGCTATTTCTGTGCTCCTGATACAATCTTGTAGCATTCACATTTTTTGCTCAAACAATTTTCTTCTGTTTTCTTGCTATTTAATAACATTAAGACATTAAACTATCAAGCGTTTTCTAATAAATGATGAAAGTTTTAAGGTTTTGCGAAAATAATTTGTGGTGGAGTCAATTTTAGGAAAAAAAAATGCTGATTGTGATTCGTTTAACATTCGTAAATGGTGAAGAAACTTTTTTTGYGCATTAACTGAATACTATAGGATTTTGCAAAGAGCACAAGAATCTTGAAAAAATATTAAAGCATCACCAAAAATATTTTAAATAATTCCAGCTTCCAACTTAAAAGTTGTGGTAATTTTTTACACTCAAGGCCCTCGAGAATTTACCATTAAAATATGTCAAAACATTCTACCGATAATGCAAAAAAATATAATTTTTTACTGAAAAACTTTTCACCATCAACACCGGAGGATCCATACATTTTTCATTAAGAATATTAACTGAAATTAAAGTTTCACAATGATGGTTTCTTGTACATTAAAATTATGTTTAACTTTTTCGTTTAATTTCAAACATAAAAGCACGTTAAAGTCACGGTCTGATATGCGGCGTTTTTTTTGAAAAATATAACATATTTATAAAAAAGACGGTTGTTTATGTCTTTGCAAATATAAGAGTCAAAGCCACTACTAAGGCTGTAATTACCTGATTTTTATGGTAAAATAATTATATTTATTAACTGTGTCTAGATATAAAATATCTCTAGTAGAGTCAAAAATATTTTGAAAACGCTATATATTCCGAAAAAAAAATGTTACCATCGAACGCTCTGTATAATTTTGGTGTTTAAATATAAATTACTATTTATAAAAGCTGGAAAAGTTGCTGCAACTGTAAAATTGCGYATTTATCGGCACTTTGTACCAACGAAATAACATATTTTCCTAAACATTTCTGAAAGTTCACAAAAAAATATCGAAGTAGAACACTTAAAAAAATGACCTTGTAAAAATAATGGGGAGCAGATTTTAATATAGCGTTGTCACGTTTATGCGTTTAATATATCTTTTATACACATAGTAAATGTAGAAATTATCGGAAGTGAATATGTTTTAGGGAAAGCAAAACTTTATTCCAATTATATATTTAGAAGGCAAAAAGTACCGTGTTTAAATAATGCATAAAAATATATAATAAACCTTAGATTATTAATATATTATACATATCTATAAATTGCGGCAAAGAGTGTTTATATAAAATATATTAAAACTCTGGAAAGAATCTGAGTGTTTTTAAACATTTTGATTACCTGATTTTGTACTGCTAAAGACGCTCCATGTTGCAATAGCGAGTTCAATATTCCTTTGCTTCCTAGACTGGCTGCTATGTGCACCGGTGTATTACCCTTCTAAAAAGGATATTTTTTGTATTATTCATTATACAAAATATAATACTTGTTTTGTACTTTAACCCAAATTACATGATATTATCTTGATAACCTTTTAAATAATACAATTTAACCTTTCACCTTTTAGTATTCCCATAAGTCGAATTACACATTATTTACTGTCCGGTGTCACTTTTTGCTATTATGCATTAGCTATTAGATACTTTGCAAGAATTTTTTTAACGCTACATTTTGAAGTCTTCGAATGTGGATGGAACAAAACCCATGTTTTGTTAATATTCTGATAATGGAAGGGCCATTACCGTTCGAACCATTATTTCAATTGCCATGACCCCTAATGATGTACATTAAAACTTTATACGTTATAAAATATTGATTGCCTATTTACTTAATCGCGGTAGTAAAATTATTTATTTAGACCTAAACAGTATAGTAATTTGTGATTTATCTACACTAAATAATGGTTATTCTAGATCCGTTTTGATTCATTTCACTGATTTACTTCAGCAAATGAATTAAAATTTTAATTCATTCATGCCAACAGTATTACATGCATCGAAAAATACAAACATCGGCTTAATAATTAACTAAACTCAAGTTTAACGCAAAACATAATGTACAAAATTCAATTCACACTGTTTGTAAACTGGTGAAGGGAAATGGGTAATCAATAACAAAAGCTCCACAATGTAAATATTAGCCAAACGAGCCAGCAGGAAAGATTGTACATTTTTTATATTCGAGAAGGGTGCAGGTGTATGACAATTAAACGTTAAAATAATGAAAATACATGAAATAATATGTGCCGTCCCAGACAGAAAAACAAGGAAATTTCAGTTTGTGGTATCTAGTTTCATTTAGCTTCTGTTATCCTTTGGATATTGATTTTATTGGAAAGCAATTGAGGTGTTTTTGTTGGTTTACTCGACAATTTAAGCCATTTTATGTGTGTTTATAAATTGTGCGGAAATTTCCTCCATTTAATATGAGACCATAGAGTTACTACAGGTTTGGATAAATTGATGACAGTTTGAATAGAATTCTTGTTGGAAAATATAATTGTTTGTACATTTCGCTAGGTCCAATTCAGCTGTGGCTTCTAAGCACCCAGAAGTTCCGATCCAATTTTACAGATATATCGTTATAGAATAATGTCTTCGGTTATTGGAGATGAAGTTGAGTTAAGAAAATTAAAAAAAATCGGAGAAAAGTGAAGCTTGTTATTTCTGAATGGTGTATTAGAGATAAATCTTTAAGTAAATTTGCTGATTTAACTGGGCGATTTTTACGGTTGCTGATAGGATTAGAGTATTTTTTTGAAATGTCGCTTTTTTGTCGATTGATCAGTTTGGGTTTAAATCAATTTAGGGCTACGTTTTCGGCAGAAATTTCATAAAAACACGACTTTATTAAATGCAAAACAAGACATTTTTAACAATGGCCCCTAACGTATTGATTTTGCTCTTGAACTGGATCTCGAATTAAAATATTATTGACTGCTGATGAACTCATTCCATAAAAATAAAAAATATCGAATGCAAAATTTATACTGTGCGTAAAATACGAGTTTAATTAAACTCTGAAATGTTATAACTGATACTAAATTGCATAACATATTGTTTTACAACGTTTTAAATAAAGTGAATTTCTGCTGCAGTTGAAATTATTGCAATTAAGCATTTTTTAGCATGTTTATAACAAATTTAATTTACGTAACAAAATGCAGCCAATTTCCCTTACCTGGTTTTCACAATCAGGATCAGCACCATTATCTAGTAAAATTTGCACTATTTGATTTTGCTGATGTTGAACAGCTACATGTAAGGGAGTGTTTTCTTGATTATCACGAGCCTCCATAGCGGCCTCTCTGGCCAGAAGCATTTGAGTCACTTCTACATGTCCACCCTGACACGCTTCATGAAGAGCAGATTTATTTTCCTAAATAAAGATTAAGTGAAATGTGCGTTAACTCCTCAGATTATGGTCGTTTACTGAATATATTATGAGACCGAAGTGATTCAATTTTCAGCCTTAATGCATTTTAATGAGAGGTAGTAGTAAAATTGGGAAAAAGGTATGCGAGTTTGGGATGTTGGATGATGGAGTTATTTACTTAGATTATTTGAGGAGAATTTCAACACAAGGCAAACGATTATATTGTAAACCATTATGCAAAGCTTAAAAGTTTTTTATTATTATTAATTGTTGGCAATAAGAAGATGTGTTGCTTGGTTTTCTTCACATGTAACAGGGTGCATTACAATAAACCTCTGGGTTTATCTTCAATTGATGAGTATGGTAGAGCTCGATTCTGACTATTCTGGCTGTGGAGGAATGGAGTCGACATTATCTCTTTTTTTATTTTAATTTAAATTCCACAAATTTTTAACGTGTGACCAACAAATTTAATTTGTGTACCGTGACATGTGTTTTGGATTGTTTTTGTGCTGACATGGAATCATGTCTTAATTAATTCATTATCTGTAACCCTGAGGAAGGCACCACAGCACTGCCGAAACGTTGGAAAATAAAGAAGTTTAACATTTTGGATATGGGTGTACATCTAGCTTAAACTCAAATTTCCCAATTCGGACGACATCCCCAAGAATTTATAAATTAACTATATAAGAATATATATAAGGATCGCTGTATAGGCACGAAACACGTCCTAATGGTGACTCAGCTTAAAAGTGATTAACAAATTGGTAAAAAAAATCTCCAAAGGAAGTCGAATAGTTCGGTTTAAAATTGAAGACTTTAGAAAACAGAATATTTGTAGTATTTGATTCATAGGTCATCATGAGGCAAGTTGTTTTTCAATTGAAAGTCCAGATTTTTCTCAAAAACAGGGTGATTCAGGCTTAATTTTGATAAGTTGAGTAATCGAAGGAACAGGTTAGAATATTCCTATTTAGAAGTAGAAGTAGTAGAATGTTTTTTTCCTATATGATGCAATTTTTTTTTAATTTTTTCTCATTTGATTAAGTTCAAATTCGGAACACAAAAACTTAGAAGGAATAATAAATATTCTGCATAAAGGTTAGTTTACATAATTCTTTGTGAGTTTCGCTGGCTTGCTGTAACGTCAAATTAAATTTAGGTGAATGATGCGCTACATTGTCTAGAACTTCATTAAATATTTGACAAACAAGATGAAATGCCAAAAAATCCAAGATATATAAAGTTACAAATTGAATCGATGAATAAACCGATGCAGGTATTTTATTGAAATACACTTTTGCTGTTGAGATTTTGAAATAAATGAGAAGGAGGGTCGCACACAAAATACACTTTAGGAGAAAATTTTGAGTATTTAGAGGTGTTTTTTATTCCGAATTTTACTTTAATCGGATAAAGGGTTCAAAAATGTGAAGAATGTCTTTTTATTTCGACGCTCCCCATATCCGAAACAATGCAATTTCGGAGCTCTTCAATCGATGCCTAAATTTACCAAAATTATGTTTGAATCACCCTGTATACAGGGTGGCCATTTTCTGAATCTTTGTATGAGTAACTTCTACATTTTTAAAGATAGAGAAGCCGTTAAATGGGCAAAATTGCGCAGAATTCGATTGCCTATACATTACGGTTTTGAAAATTTAGGTACCCGACTTGGTTCGTGAAATATCCTGAAAAGACAAGAAATCAACACTTTTTTAATTATCACTTATTACGTAAACTGCTTAACTTAGAAAAAAAGTTAAAACTGCCCTGAGTACAACTTTTTGCGTTGAATCCAATAAACTAGCACTCGTTATCATAGTCAACTTGATTTACGAGATAAAAAATAAACTTATGGTTTTTAAATGGCAATCATAGTTGGCTGTGGGCCTTTTAAAATCCGTATTTTTTTCCTGAATTTTACAACATAATTGTTTGTATGTTTTTCTCCTTTTGTTGCCGTAAAACTTCAAAAGAGGATAAAAAATGTGTAGTAGGCTATGAAAACAAGAACTATATTATCACACAAAGCACAAAACAATAATGAATCGCTTAAATTA